>NW_026612011.1:300000-446966 GCF_023638135.1 Falco biarmicus | reverse complement strand
CGGCTGGTGACAAAATGTTCCAAACACACCCCATGCACAACTCCACCGGGGAAGGTGCCAGAAACGAGTTCTCTTGGTAGTTTTTACACTACCCCGGTAGGCAGCTGAAAGGCACCACAAAACTTGTTCTACCTGCTTTCTGGGCTGAGATGGGGAATCGCTGACTTTTGGACTCGGCTGGTGACAAAATGTTCCAAACACACCCCATGCACAACTCCACCGGGGAAGGTGCCAGAAACGAGTTCTGTTGGTAGTTTTTACACTACCCCGGTAGGCAGCTGAAAGGCACCACAAAACTTGTTCTACCTGCTTTCTGGGCTGAGATGGGGAATCGCTGAATTTTGGACTCGGCTGGTGACAAAATGTTCCAAACACACCCCATGCACACCTCCACCGGGGAAGGTGCCAGAAACGAGTTCCGTTGGTAGTTTTTACACTACCCCGGTAGGCAGCTGAAAGGCACCACAAAACTTGTTCTACCTGCTTTCTGGGCTGAGATGGGGAATCGCTGAATTTTGGACTCGGCTGGTGACAAAATGTTCCAAACACACCCCATGCACAACTCCACCGGGGAAGGTGCCAGAAACGAGTTCTGTTGGTAGTTTTTACACTACCCCGGTAGGCAGCTGAAAGGCACCACAAAACTTGTTCTACCTGCTTTCTGGGCTGAGATGGGGAATCGCTGAATTTTGGACTCGGCTGGTGACAAAATGTTCCAAACACACCCCATGCACAACTCCACCGGGGAAGGTGCCAGAAACGAGTTCTGTTGGTAGTTTTTACACTACCCCGGTAGGCAGCTGAAAGGCACCACAAAACTTGTTCTACCTGCTTTCTGGGCTGAGATGGGGAACGGCTGAATTTTGGACTCGGCTGGTGACAAAATGTTCCAAACACACCCCATGCACAACTCCACCGGGGAAGGTGCCAGAAACGAGTTCTGTTGGTAGTTTTTACACTACCCCGGTAGGCAGCTGAAAGGCACCACAAAACTTGTTCTACCTGCTTTCTGGGCTGAGATGGGGAATCGCTGAATTTTGGACTCGGCTGGTGACAAAATGTTCCAAACACACCCCATGCACACCTCCACCGGGGAAGGTGCCAGAAACGAGTTCTGTTGGTAGTTTTTACACTACCCCGGTAGGCAGCTGAAAGGCACCACAAAACTTGTTCTACCTGCTTTCTGGGCTGAGATGGGGAATCGCTGAATTTTGGACTCGGCTGGTGACAAAATGTTCCAAACACACCCCATGCACAACTCCACCGGGGAAGGTGCCAGAAACGAGTTCTGTTGGTAGTTTTTACACTACCCCGGTAGGCAGCTGAAAGGCACCACAAAACTTGTTCTACCTGCTTTCTGGGCTGAGATGGGGAATCGCTGAATTTTCGACTCGGCTGGTGACAAAATGTTCCAAACACACCCCATGCACAACTCCACCGGGGAAGGTGTCAGAAACGAGTTCTGTTGGTAGTTTTTACACTACCCCGGTAGGCAGCTGAAAGGCACCACAAAACTTGTTGTACCTGCTTTCTGGGCTGAGATGGGGAATCGCTGACTTTTGGACTCGGCTGGTGACAAAATGTTCCAAACACACCCCATGCACAACTCCACCGGGGAAGGTGCCAGAAAGCAGTTCTGTTGGTAGTTTTTACACTACCCCGGTAGGCAGCTGAAAGGCACCACAAAACTTGTTCTACCTGCTTTCTGGGCTGAGATGGGGAATCGCTGAATTTTGGACTCGGCTGGTGACAAAATGTTCCAAACACACCCCATGCACAACTCCACCGGGGAAGGTGCCAGAAACGAGTTCTGTTGGTAGTTTTTACACTACCCCGGTAGGCAAGAGAAAGGCACCACAAAACTTGTTCTACCTGCTTTCTGGGCTGAGATGGGGAATCGCTGAATTTTGGACTCGGCTGGTGACAAAATGTTCCAAACACACCCCATGCACAACTCCACCGGCAAAGGTGCCAGAAACGAGTTCTGTTGGTAGTTTTTACACTACCCCGGTAGGCAGCTGAAAGGCACCACAAAACTTGTTCTACCTGCTTTCTGGGCTGAGATGGGGAATCGCTGAATTTTGGACTCGGCTCGTGACAAAATGTTCCAAACACACCCCATGCACAACTCCACCGGGGAAGGTGCCAGAAACGAGTTCTGTTGGTAGTTTTTACACTACCCCGGTAGGCAGCTGAAAGGCACCACAAAACTTGTTCTACCTGCTTTCTGGGCTGAGATGGGGAATCGCTGAATTTTGGACTCGGCTGGTGACAAAATGTTCCAAACACACCCCATGCACAACTCCACCGGGGAAGGTGCCAGAAACGAGTTCTCTTGGTAGTTTTTACACTACCCCGGTAGGCACCTGAAAGGCACCACAAAACTTGTTCTACCTGCTTTCTGGGCTGAGATGGGGAATCGCTGAATTTTGGACTCGGCTGGTGACAAAATGTTCCAAACACACCCCATGCACAACTCCACCGGGGAAGGTGCCAGAAACGAGTTCTGTTGGTAGTTTTTACACTACCCCGGTAGGCAGCTGAAAGGCACCACAAAACTTGTTCTACCTGCTTTCTGGGCTGAGATGGGGAATCGCTGAATTTTGGACTCGGCTGGTGACAAAATGTTCCAAACACACCCCATGCACAACTCCACCGGGGAAGGTGCCAGAAACGAGTTCTCTTGGTAGTTTTTACACTACCCCGGTAGGCAGCTGAAAGGCACCACAAAACTTGTTCTACCTGCTTTCTGGGCTGAGATGGGGAATCGCTGACTTTTGGACTCGGCTGGTGACAAAATGTTCCAAACACACCCCATGCACAACTCCACCGGGGAAGGTGCCAGAAACGAGTTCTGTTGGTAGTTTTTACAGTACCCCGGTAGGCAGCTGAAAGGCACCACAAAACTTGTTCTACCTGCTTTCTGGGCTGAGATGGGGAATCGCTGAATTTTGGACTCGGCTGGTGACAAAATGTTCCAAACACACCCCATGCACAACTCCACCGGGGAAGGTGCCAGAAACGAGTTCTGTTGGTAGTTTTTACACTACCCCGGTAGGCAGCTGAAAGGCACCACAAAACTTGTTCTACCTGCTTTCTGGGCTGAGATGGGGAATCGCTGAATTTTGGACTCGGCTGGTGACAAAATGTTACAAACACACCCCATGCACAACTCCACCGGGGAAGGTGCCAGAAACGAGTTCTCTTGGTAGTTTTTACACTACCCCGGTAGGCAGCTGAAAGGCACCACAAAACTTGTTCTACCTGCTTTCTGGGCTGAGATGGGGAATCGCTGACTTTTGGACTCGGCTGGTGACAAAATGTTCCAAACACACCCCATGCACAACTCCACCGGGGAAGGTGCCAGAAACGAGTTCTGTTGGTAGTTTTTACAGTACCCCGGTAGGCAGCTGAAAGGCACCACAAAACTTGTTCTACCTGCTTTCTGGGCTGAGATGGGGAATCGCTGAATTTTGGACTCGGCTGGTGACAAAATGTTCCAAACACACCCCATGCACACCTCCACCGGGGAAGGTGCCAGAAACGAGTTCCGTTGGTAGTTTTTACACTACCCCGGTAGGCAGCTGAAAGGCACCACAAAACTTGTTCTACCTGCTTTCTGGGCTGAGATGGGGAATCGCTGAATTTTGGACTCGGCTGGTGACAAAATGTTCCAAACACACCCCATGCACAACTCCACCGGGGAAGGTGCCAGAAACGAGTTCTGTTGGTAGTTTTTACACTACCCCGGTAGGCAGCTGAAAGGCACCACAAAACTTGTTCTACCTGCTTTCTGGGCTGAGATGGGGAATCGCTGAATTTTGGACTCGGCTCGTGACAAAATGTTCCAAACACACCCCATGCACAACTCCACCGGGGAAGGTGCCAGAAACGAGTTCTGTTGGTAGTTTTTACACTACCCCGGTAGGCAGCTGAAAGGCACCACAAAACTTGTTCTACCTGCTTTCTGGGCTGAGATGGGGAATCGCTGAATTTTGGACTCGGCTGGTGACAAAATGTTCCAAACACACCCCATGCACAACTCCACCGGGGAAGGTGCCAGAAACGAGTTCTGTTGGTAGTTTTTACACTACCCCGGTAGGCAGCTGAAAGGCACCACAAAACTTGTTCTACCTGCTTTCTGGGCTGAGATGGGGAATCGCTGAATTTTGGACTCGGCTGGTGACAAAATGTTCCAAACACACCCCATGCACAACTCCACCGGGGAAGGTGCCAGAAACGAGTTCTGTTGGTAGTTTTTACAGTACCCCGGTAGGCAGCTGAAAGGCACCACAAAACTTGTTCTACCTGCTTTCTGGGCTGAGATGGGGAATCGCTGAATTTTGGACTCGGCTGGTGACAAAATGTTCCAAACACACCCCATGCACAACTCCACCGGGGAAGGTGCCAGAAACGAGTTCTCTTGGTAGTTTTTACACTACCCCGGTAGGCAGCTGAAAGGCACCACAAAACTTGTTCTACCTGCTTTCTGGGCTGAGATGGGGAATCGCTGAATTTTGGACTCGGCTGGTGACAAAATGTTCCAAACACACCCCATGCACAACTCCACCGGGGAAGGTGCCAGAAACGAGTTCTCTTGGTAGTTTTTACACTACCCCGGTAGGCAGCTGAAAGGCACCACAAAACTTGTTCTACCTGCTTTCTGGGCTGAGATGGGGAATCGCTGACTTTTGGACTCGGCTGGTGACAAAATGTTCCAAACACACCCCATGCACAACTCCACCGGGGAAGGTGCCAGAAACGAGTTCTGTTGGTAGTTTTTACACTACCCCGGTAGGCAGCTGAAAGGCACCACAAAACTTGTTCTACCTGCTTTCTGGGCTGAGATGGGGAATCGCTGAATTTTGGACTCGGCTGGTGACAAAATGTTCCAAACACACCCCATGCACACCTCCACCGGGGAAGGTGCCAGAAACGAGTTCCGTTGGTAGTTTTTACACTACCCCGGTAGGCAGCTGAAAGGCACCACAAAACTTGTTCTACCTGCTTTCTGGGCTGAGATGGGGAATCGCTGAATTTTGGACTCGGCTGGTGACAAAATGTTCCAAACACACCCCATGCACAACTCCACCGGGGAAGGTGCCAGAAACGAGTTCTGTTGGTAGTTTTTACACTACCCCGGTAGGCAGCTGAAAGGCACCACAAAACTTGTTCTACCTGCTTTCTGGGCTGAGATGGGGAATCGCTGAATTTTGGACTCGGCTGGTGACAAAATGTTCCAAACACACCCCATGCACAACTCCACCGGGGAAGGTGCCAGAAACGAGTTCTGTTGGTAGTTTTTACACTACCCCGGTAGGCAGCTGAAAGGCACCACAAAACTTGTTCTACCTGCTTTCTGGGCTGAGATGGAGAATCGCTGAATTTTGGACTCGGCTGGTGACAAAATGTTCCAAACACACCCCATGCACAACTCCACCGGGGAAGGTGCCAGAAACGAGTTCTGTTGGTAGTTTTTACACTACCCCGGTAGGCAGCTGAAAGGCACCACAAAACTTGTTCTACCTGCTTTCTGGGCTGAGATGGAGAATCGCTGAATTTTGGACTCGGCTGGTGACAAAATGTTCCAAACACACCCCATGCACAACTCCACCGGGGAAGGTGCCAGAAACGAGTTCTGTTGGTATTTTTTACACTACCCCGGTAGGCAGCTGAAAGGCACCACAAAAGTTTTTCTACCTGCTTTCTGGGCTGAGATGGGGAATCGCTGAATTTTGGACTCGGCTGGTGACAAAATGTTCCAAACACACCCCATGCACAACTCCACCGGGGAAGGTGTCAGAAACGAGTTCTGTTGGTAGTTTTTACACTACCCCGGTAGGCAGCTGAAAGGCACCACAAAACTTGTTGTACCTGCTTTCTGGGCTGAGATGGGGAATCGCTGACTTTTGGACTCGGCTGGTGACAAAATGTTCCAAACACACCCCATGCACAACTCCACCGGGGAAGGTGCCAGAAACGAGTTCTGTTGGTAGTTTTTACACTACCCCGGTAGGCAGCTGAAAGGCACCACAAAACTTGTTCTACCTGCTTTCTGGGCTGAGATAGGGAATCGCTGAATTTTGGACTCGGCTGGTGACAAAATGTTCCAAACACACCCCATGCACAACTCCACCGGGGAAGGTGCCAGAAACGAGTTCTGTTGGTAGTTTTTACACTACCCCGGTAGGCAGCTGAAAGGCACCACAAAACTTGTTCTACCTGCTTTCTGGGCTGAGATGGGGAATCGCTGAATTTTGGACTCGGCTGGTGACAAAATGTTCCAAACACACCCCATGCACAACTCCACCGGCAAAGGTGCCAGAAACGAGTTCTGTTGGTAGTTTTTACACTACCCCGGTAGGCAGCTGAAAGGCACCACAAAACTTGTTCTACCTGCTTTCTGGGCTGAGATGGGGAATCGCTGAATTTTGGACTCGGCTCGTGACAAAATGTTCCAAACACACCCCATGCACAACTCCACCGGGGAAGGTGCCAGAAACGAGTTCTGTTGGTAGTTTTTACACTACCCCGGTAGGCAGCTGAAAGGCACCACAAAACTTGTTCTACCTGCTTTCTGGGCTGAGATGGGGAATCGCTGAATTTTGGACTCGGCTGGTGACAAAATGTTCCAAACACACCCCATGCACACCTCCACCGGGGAAGGTGCCAGAAACGAGTTCTGTTGGTAGTTTTTACACTACCCCGGTAGGCAGCTGAAAGGCACCACAAAACTTGTTCTACCTGCTTTCTGGGCTGAGATGGGGAATCGCTGAATTTTGGACTCGGCTGGTGACAAAATGTTCCAAACACACCCCATGCACACCTCCACCGGGGAAGGTGCCAGAAACGAGTTCTGTTGGTAGTTTTTACACTACCCCGGTAGGCAGCTGAAAGGCACCACAAAACTTGTTCTACCTGCTTTCTGGGCTGAGATGGGGAATCGCTGAATTTTGGACTCGGCTCGTGACAAAATGTTCCAAACACACCCCATGCACAACTCCACCGGGGAAGGTGCCAGAAACGAGTTCTGTTGGTAGTTTTTACAGTACCCCGGTAGGCAGCTGAAAGGCACCACAAAACTTGTTCTACCTGCTTTCTGGGCTGAGATGGGGAATCGCTGAATTTTGGACTCGGCTGGTGACAAAATGTTCCAAACACACCCCATGCACACCTCCACCGGGGAAGGTGCCAGAAACGAGTTCTGTTGGTAGTTTTTACACTACCCCGGTAGGCAGCTGAAAGGCACCACAAAACTTGTTCTACCTGCTTTCTGGGCTGAGATGGGGAATCGCTGAATTTTGGACTCGGCTGGTGACAAAATGTTCCAAACACACCCCATGCACAACTCCACCGGGGAAGGTGCCAGAAACGAGTTCTGTTGGTAGTTTTTACACTACCCCGGTAGGCAAGAGAAAGGCACCACAAAACTTGTTCTACCTGCTTTCTGGGCTGAGATGGGGAATCGCTGAATTTTGGACTCGGCTGGTGACAAAATGTTCCAAACACACCCCATGCACACCTCCACCGGGGAAGGTGCCAGAAACGAGTTCTGTTGGTAGTTTTTACACTACCCCGGTAGGCAGCTGAAAGGCACCACAAAACTTGTTCTACCTGCTTTCTGGGCTGAGATGGGGAATCGCTGAATTTTGGACTCGGCTGCTGACAAAATGTTCCAAACACACCCCATGCACAACTCCACCGGGGAAGGTGCCAGAAACGAGTTCTGTTGGTAGTTTTTACACTACCCCGGTAGGCAGCTGAAAGGCACCACAAAACTTGTTCTACCTGCTTTCTGGGCTGAGATGGGGAATCGCTGAATTTTGGACTCGGCTGGTGACAAAATGTTCCAAACACACCCCATGCACAACTCCACCGGGGAAGGTGCCAGAAACGAGTTCTGTTGGTAGTTTTTACACTACCCCGGTAGGCAGCTGAAAGGCACCACAAAACTTGTTCTACCTGCTTTCTGGGCTGAGATGGGGAATCGCTGAATTTTGGACTCGGCTGCTGACAAAATGTTCCAAACACACCCCATGCACACCTCCACCGGGGAAGGTGCCAGAAACGAGTTCTGTTGGTAGTTTTTACACTACCCCGGTAGGCAGCTGAAAGGCACCACAAAAGTTTTTCTACCTGCTTTCTGGGCTGAGATGGGGAATCGCTGAATTTTGGACTCGGCTGGTGACAAAATGTTCCAAACACACCCCATGCACAACTCCACCGGGGAAGGTGCCAGAAACGAGTTCTGTTGGTAGTTTTTACACTACCCCGGTAGGCAGCTGAAAGGCACCACAAAACTTGTTCTACCTGCTTTCTGGGCTGAGATGGGGAATCGCTGAATTTTGGACTCGGCTGGTGACAAAATGTTCCAAACACACCCCATGCACAACTCCACCGGGGAAGGTGCCAGAAACGAGTTCTGTTGGTAGTTTTTACACTACCCCGGTAGGCAAGAGAAAGGCACCACAAAACTTGTTCTACCTGCTTTCTGGGCTGAGATGGGGAATCGCTGAATTTTGGACTCGGCTGGTGACAAAATGTTCCAAATACACCCCATGCACAACTCCACCGGGGAAGGTGCCAGAAACGAGTTCTGTTGGTAGTTTTTACACTACCCCGGTAGGCAAGAGAAAGGCACCACAAAACTTGTTCTACCTGCTTTCTGGGCTGAGATGGGGAATAGCTGAATTTTGGACTCGGCTGGTGACAAAATGTTCCAAACACACCCCATGCACAACTCCACCGGGGAAGGTGCCAGAAACGAGTTCTGTTGGTAGTTTTTACACTACCCCGGTAGGCAAGAGAAAGGCACCACAAAACTTGTTGTACCTGCTTTCTGGGCTGAGATGGGGAATCGCTGAATTTTGGACTCGGCTGGTGACAAAATGTTCCAAACACACCCCATGCACAACTCCACCGGGGAAGGTGCCAGAAAGGAGTTCTGTTGGTAGTTTTTACACTACCCCGGTAGGCAGCTGAAAGGCACCACAAAACTTGTTCTACCTGCTTTCTGGGCTGAGATGGGGAATCGCTGAATTTTCGACTCGGCTGGTGACAAAATGTTCCAAACACACCCCATGCACAACTCCACCGGGGAAGGTGCCAGAAACGAGTTCTGTTGGTAGTTTTTACACTACCCCGGTAGGCACCTGAAAGGCACCACAAAACTTGTTCTACCTGCTTTCTGGGCTGAGATGGGGAACAGCTGAATTTTGGACTCGGCTGGTGACAAAATGTTCCAAACACACCCCATGCACAACTCCACCGGGGAAGGTGCCAGAAACGAGTTCTGTTGGTAGTTTTTACACTACCCCGGTAGGCAGCTGAAAGGCACCACAAAACTTGTTCTACCTGCTTTCTGGGCTGAGATGGGGAATCGCTGAATTTTGGACTCGGCTGGTGACAAAATGTTCCAAACACACCCCATGCACACCTCCACCGGGGAAGGTGCCAGAAACGAGTTCTGTTGGTAGTTTTTACACTACCCCGGTAGGCAGCTGAAAGGCACCACAAAACTTGTTCTACCTGCTTTCTGGGCTGAGATGGGGAATCGCTGAATTTTGGACTCGGCTGGTGACAAAATGTTCCAAACACACCCCATGCACAACTCCACCGGGGAAGGTGCCAGAAAGCAGTTCTGTTGGTAGTTTTTACACTACCCCGGTAGGCAGCTGAAAGGCACCACAAAACTTGTTCTACCTGCTTTCTGGGCTGAGATGGGGAATCGCTGAATTTTGGACTCGGCTGGTGACAAAATGTTCCAAACACACCCCATGCACAACTCCACCGGGGAAGGTGCCAGAAACGAGTTCTGTTGGTAGTTTTTACACTACCCCGGTAGGCAGCTGAAAGGCACCACAAAACTTGTTCTACCTGCTTTCTGGGCTGAGATGGGGAATCGCTGAATTTTCGACTCGGCTGGTGACAAAATGTTCCAAACACACCCCATGCACAACTCCACCGGGGAAGGTGCCAGAAACGAGTTCTGTTGGTAGTTTTTACACTACCCCGGTAGGCAGCTGAAAGGCACCACAAAACTTGTTCTACCTGCTTTCTGGGCTGAGATGGGGAATCGCTGAATTTTGGACTCGGCTGGTGACAAAATGTTCCAAACACACCCCATGCACAACTCCACCGGGGAAGGTGCCAGAAACGAGTTCTGTTGGTAGTTTTTACACTACCCCGGTAGGCAGCTGAAAGGCACCACAAAACTTGTTCTACCTGCTTTCTGGGCTGAGATGGGGAATCGCTGAATTTTGGACTCGGCTGGTGACAAAATGTTCCAAACACACCCCATGCACAACTCCACCGGGGAAGGTGCCAGAAACGAGTTCTGTTGGTAGTTTTTACACTACCCCGGTAGGCAGCTGAAAGGCACCACAAAACTTGTTCTACCTGCTTTCTGGGCTGAGATGGGGAACGGCTGAATTTTGGACTCGGCTGGTGACAAAATGTTCCAAACACACCCCATGCACAACTCCACCGGGGAAGGTGCCAGAAACGAGTTCTGTTGGTAGTTTTTACACTACCCCGGTAGGCAGCTGAAAGGCACCACAAAACTTGTTCTACCTGCTTTCTGGGCTGAGATGGGGAACGGCTGAATTTTGGACTCGGCTGGTGACAAAATGTTCCAAACACACCCCATGCACAACTCCACCGGGGAAGGTGCCAGAAACGAGTTCCGTTGGTAGTTTTTACACTACCCCGGTAGGCACCTGAAAGGCACCATAAAACTTGTTCTACCTGCTTTCTGGGCTGAGATGGGGAACGGCTGAATTTTGGACTCGGCTGGTGACAAAATGTTCCAAACACACCCCATGCACAACTCCACCGGGGAAGGTGCCAGAAACGAGTTCTGTTGGTAGTTTTTACACTACCCCGGTAGGCACCTGAAAGGCACCACAAAACTTGTTCTACCTGCTTTCTGGGCTGAGATGGGGAATCGCTGAATTTTCGACTCGGCTGGTGACAAAATGTTCCAAACACACCCCATGCACAACTCCACCGGGGAAGGTGCCAGAAATGTGTTCTGTTGGTAGTTTTTACACTACCCCGGTAGGCAGCTGAAAGGCACCACAAAACTTGTTCTACCTGCTTTCTGGGCTGAGATGGGGAATCGCTGAATTTTGGACTCGGCTGGTGACAAAATGTTCCAAACACACCCCATGCACAACTCCACCGGGGAAGGTGCCAGAAAGGAGTTCTGTTGGTAGTTTTTACACTACCCCGGTAGGCAGCTGAAAGGCACCACAAAACTTGTTGTACCTGCTTTCTGGGCTGAGATGGGGAATCGCTGAATTTTGGACTCGGCTGGTGACAAAATGTTCCAAACACACCCCATGCACAACTCCACCGGGGAAGGTGCCAGAAAAGAGTTCTGTTGGTAGTTTTTACACTACCCCGGTAGGCACCTGAAAGGCACCACAAAACTTGTTCTACCTGCTTTCTGGGCTGAGATGGGGAATCGCTGAATTTTGGACTCGGCTGGTGACAAAATGTTCCAAACACACCCCATGCACAACTCCACCGGGGAAGGTGCCAGAAAGGAGTTCTGTTGGTAGTTTTTACACTACCCCGGTAGGCAGCTGAAAGGCACCACAAAACTTGTTCTACCTGCTTTCTGGGCTGAGATGGGGAATCGCTGAATTTTGGACTCGGCTGGTGACAAAATGTTCCAAACACACCCCATGCACAACTCCACCGGGGAAGGTGCCAGAAAGGAGTTCTGTTGGTAGTTTTTACACTACCCCGCTAGGCAGCTGAAAGGCACCACAAAACTTGTTGTACCTGCTTTCTGGGCTGAGATGGGGAATCGCTGAATTTTGGACTCGGCTGGTGACAAAATGTTCCAAACACACCCCATGCACAACTCCACCGGGGAAGGTGCCAGAAAAGAGTTCTGTTGGTAGTTTTTACACTACCCCGGTAGGCACCTGAAAGGCACCACAAAACTTGTTCTACCTGCTTTCTGGGCTGAGATGGGGAATCGCTGAATTTTGGACTCGGCTGGTGACAAAATGTTCCAAACACACCCCATGCACAACTCCACCGGGGAAGGTGCCAGAAAGGAGTTCTGTTGGTAGTTTTTACACTACCCCGGTAGGCAGCTGAAAGGCACCACAAAACTTGTTCTACCTGCTTTCTGGGCTGAGATGGGGAATCGCTGAATTTTGGACTCGGCTGGTGACAAAATGTTCCAAACACACCCCATGCACACCTCCACCGGGGAAGGTGCCAGAAACGAGTTCTGTTGGTAGTTTTTACACTACCCCGGTAGGCAGCTGAAAGGCACCACAAAACTTGTTCTACCTGCTTTCTGGGCTGAGATGGGGAATCGCTGAATTTTGGACTCGGCTGGTGACAAAATGTTCCAAACACACCCCATGCACAACTCCACCGGGGAAGGTGCCAGAAACGAGTTCTGTTGGTAGTTTTTACACTACCCCGGTAGGCACCTGAAAGGCACCACAAAACTTGTTCTACCTGCTTTCTGGGCTGAGATGGGGAATCGCTGAATTTTCGACTCGGCTGGTGACAAAATGTTCCAAACACACCCCATGCACAACTCCACCGGGGAAGGTGCCAGAAACGTGTTCTGTTGGTAGTTTTTACACTACCCCGGTAGGCAAGAGAAAGGCACCACAAAACTTGTTCTACCTGCTTTCTGGGCTGAGATGGGGAATCGCTGAATTTTGGACTCGGCTGGTGACAAAATGTTCCAAACACACCCCATGCACAACTCCACCGGGGAAGGTGCCAGAAAGGAGTTCTGTTGGTAGTTTTTACACTACCCCGGTAGGCAGCTGAAAGGCACCACAAAACTTGTTCTACCTGCTTTCTGGGCTGAGATGGGGAATCGCTGACTTTTGGACTCGGCTGGTGACAAAATGTTCCAAACACACCCCATGCACAACTCCACCGGGGAAGGTGCCAGAAACGAGTTCTGTTGGTAGTTTTTACACTACCCCGGTAGGCAGCTGAAAGGCACCACAAAACTTGTTCTACCTGCTTTCTGGGCTGAGATGGGGAATCGCTGAATTTTGGACTCGGCTGGTGACAAAATGTTCCAAACACACCCCATGCACAACTCCACCGGGGAAGGTGCCAGAAACGAGTTCTGTTGGTAGTTTTTACACTACCCCGCTAGGCAGCTGAAAGGCACCACAAAACTTGTTCTACCTGCTTTCTGGGCTGAGATGGGGAATCGCTGAATTTTCGACTCGGCTGGTGACAAAATGTTCCAAACACACCCCATGCACAACTCCACCGGGGAAGGTGCCAGAAACGAGTTCTGTTGGTAGTTTTTACACTACCCCGGTAGGCAGCTGAAAGGCACCACAAAACTTGTTCTACCTGCTTTCTGGGCTGAGATGGGGAATCGCTGAATTTTGGACTCGGCTGGTGACAAAATGTTCCAAACACACCCCATGCACAACTCCACCGGGGAAGGTGTCAGAAACGAGTTCTGTTGGTAGTTTTTACACTACCCCGGTAGGCAGCTGAAAGGCACCACAAAACTTGTTCTACCTGCTTTCTGGGCTGAGATGGGGAATCGCTGAATTTTGGACTCGGCTGGTGACAAAATGTTCCAAACACACCCCATGCACAACTCCACCGGGGAAGGTGCCAGAAACGAGTTCTGTTGGTAGTTTTTACACTACCCCGGTAGGCAGCTGAAAGGCACCACAAAACTTGTTCTACCTGCTTTCTGGGCTGAGATGGGGAACGGCTGAATTTTGGACTCGGCTGGTGACAAAATGTTCCAAACACACCCCATGCACAACTCCACCGGGGAAGGTGCCAGAAACGAGTTCTGTTGGTAGTTTTTACACTACCCCGGTAGGCAGCTGAAAGGCACCACAAAACTTGTTCTACCTGCTTTCTGGGCTGAGATGGGGAACGGCTGAATTTTGGACTCGGCTGGTGACAAAATGTTCCAAACACACCCCATGCACAACTCCACCGGGGAAGGTGCCAGAAACGAGTTCCGTTGGTAGTTTTTACACTACCCCGGTAGGCACCTGAAAGGCACCATAAAACTTGTTCTACCTGCTTTCTGGGCTGAGATGGGGAACGGCTGAATTTTGGACTCGGCTGGTGACAAAATGTTCCAAACACACCCCATGCACAACTCCACCGGGGAAGGTGCCAGAAACGAGTTCTGTTGGTAGTTTTTACACTACCCCGGTAGGCACCTGAAAGGCACCACAAAACTTGTTCTACCTGCTTTCTGGGCTGAGATGGGGAATCGCTGAATTTTCGACTCGGCTGGTGACAAAATGTTCCAAACACACCCCATGCACAACTCCACCGGGGAAGGTGCCAGAAATGTGTTCTGTTGGTAGTTTTTACACTACCCCGGTAGGCAGCTGAAAGGCACCACAAAACTTGTTCTACCTGCTTTCTGGGCTGAGATGGGGAATCGCTGAATTTTGGACTCGGCTGGTGACAAAATGTTCCAAACACACCCCATGCACAACTCCACCGGGGAAGGTGCCAGAAAGGAGTTCTGTTGGTAGTTTTTACACTACCCCGGTAGGCAGCTGAAAGGCACCACAAAACTTGTTCTACCTGCTTTCTGGGCTGAGATGGGGAATCGCTGAATTTTGGACTCGGCTGGTGACAAAATGTTCCAAACACACCCCATGCACAACTCCACCGGGGAAGGTGCCAGAAAGGAGTTCTGTTGGTAGTTTTTACACTACCCCGGTAGGCAGCTGAAAGGCACCACAAAACTTGTTCTACCTGCTTTCTGGGCTGAGATGGGGAATCGCTGAATTTTGGACTCGGCTGGTGACAAAATGTTCCAAACACACCCCATGCACAACTCCACCGGGGAAGGTGCCAGAAAGGAGTTCTGTTGGTAGTTTTTACACTACCCCGCTAGGCAGCTGAAAGGCACCACAAAACTTGTTGTACCTGCTTTCTGGGCTGAGATGGGGAATCGCTGAATTTTGGACTCGGCTGGTGACAAAATGTTCCAAACACACCCCATGCACAACTCCACCGGGGAAGGTGCCAGAAAAGAGTTCTGTTGGTAGTTTTTACACTACCCCGGTAGGCACCTGAAAGGCACCACAAAACTTGTTCTACCTGCTTTCTGGGCTGAGATGGGGAATCGCTGAATTTTGGACTCGGCTGGTGACAAAATGTTCCAAACACACCCCATGCACAACTCCACCGGGGAAGGTGCCAGAAAGGAGTTCTGTTGGTAGTTTTTACACTACCCCGGTAGGCAGCTGAAAGGCACCACAAAACTTGTTCTACCTGCTTTCTGGGCTGAGATGGAGAATCGCTGAATTTTGGACTCGGCTGGTGACAAAATGTTCCAAACACACCCCATGCACACCTCCACCGGGGAAGGTGCCAGAAACGAGTTCTGTTGGTAGTTTTTACACTACCCCGGTAGGCAGCTGAAAGGCACCACAAAACTTGTTCTACCTGCTTTCTGGGCTGAGATGGGGAATCGCTGAATTTTGGACTCGGCTGGTGACAAAATGTTCCAAACACACCCCATGCACAACTCCACCGGGGAAGGTGCCAGAAACGAGTTCTGTTGGTAGTTTTTACACTACCCCGGTAGGCACCTGAAAGGCACCACAAAACTTGTTCTACCTGCTTTCTGGGCTGAGATGGGGAATCGCTGAATTTTCGACTCGGCTGGTGACAAAATGTTCCAAACACACCCCATGCACAACTCCACCGGGGAAGGTGCCAGAAACGTGTTCTGTTGGTAGTTTTTACACTACCCCGGTAGGCAAGAGAAAGGCACCACAAAACTTGTTCTACCTGCTTTCTGGGCTGAGATGGGGAATCGCTGAATTTTGGACTCGGCTGGTGACAAAATGTTCCAAACACACCCCATGCACAACTCCACCGGGGAAGGTGCCAGAAAGGAGTTCTGTTGGTAGTTTTTACACTACCCCGGTAGGCAGCTGAAAGGCACCACAAAACTTGTTCTACCTGCTTTCTGGGCTGAGATGGGGAATCGCTGACTTTTGGACTCGGCTGGTGACAAAATGTTCCAAACACACCCCATGCACAACTCCACCGGGGAAGGTGCCAGAAACGAGTTCTGTTGGTAGTTTTTACACTACCCCGGTAGGCAGCTGAAAGGCACCACAAAACTTGTTCTACCTGCTTTCTGGGCTGAGATGGGGAATCGCTGAATTTTGGACTCGGCTGGTGACAAAATGTTCCAAACACACCCCATGCACAACTCCACCGGGGAAGGTGCCAGAAACGAGTTCTGTTGGTAGTTTTTACACTACCCCGCTAGGCAGCTGAAAGGCACCACAAAACTTGTTCTACCTGCTTTCTGGGCTGAGATGGGGAATCGCTGAATTTTCGACTCGGCTGGTGACAAAATGTTCCAAACACACCCCATGCACAACTCCACCGGGGAAGGTGCCAGAAACGAGTTCTGTTGGTAGTTTTTACACTACCCCGGTAGGCAGCTGAAAGGCACCACAAAACTTGTTCTACCTGCTTTCTGGGCTGAGATGGGGAATCGCTGAATTTTGGACTCGGCTGGTGACAAAATGTTCCAAACACACCCCATGCACAACTCCACCGGGGAAGGTGTCAGAAACGAGTTCTGTTGGTAGTTTTTACACTACCCCGGTAGGCAGCTGAAAGGCACCACAAAACTTGTTCTACCTGCTTTCTGGGCTGAGATGGGGAATCGCTGACTTTTGGACTCGGCTGCTGACAAAATGTTCCAAACACACCCCATGCACAACTCCACCGGGGAAGGTGCCAGAAACGAGTTCTGTTGGTAGTTTTTACACTACCCCGGTAGGCAGCTGAAAGGCACCACAAAACTTGTTCTACCTGCTTTCTGGGCTGAGATGGGGAATCGCTGAATTTTGGACTCGGCTGGTGACAAAATGTTCCAAACACACCCCATGCACAACTCCACCGGGGAAGGTGCCAGAAACGAGTTCTGTTGGTAGTTTTTACACTACCCCGGTAGGCAGCTGAAAGGCACCACAAAACTTGTTCTACCTGCTTTCTGGGCTGAGATGGGGAATCGCTGAATTTTGGACTCGGCTGGTGACAAAATGTTCCAAACACACCCCATGCACACCTCCACCGGGGAAGGTGCCAGAAACGAGTTCTGTTGGTAGTTTTTACACTACCCCGGTAGGCAGCTGAAAGGCACCACAAAACTTGTTCTACCTGCTTTCTGGGCTGAGATGGGGAATCGCTGAATTTTGGACTCGGCTGGTGACAAAATGTTCCAAACACACCCCATGCACAACTCCACCGGGGAAGGTGCCAGAAACGAGTTCTGTTGGTAGTTTTTACACTACCCCGGTAGGCAGCTGAAAGGCACCACAAAACTTGTTCTACCTGCTTTCCGGGCTGAGATGGGGAATCGCTGAATTTTGGACTCGGCTGGTGACAAAATGTTCCAAACACACCCCATGCACAACTCCACCGGGGAAGGTGCCAGAAAGGAGTTCTGTTGGTAGTTTTTACACTACCCCGCTAGGCAGCTGAAAGGCACCACAAAACTTGTTCTACCTGCTTTCTGGGCTGAGATGGGGAATCGCTGAATTTTGGACTCGGCTGGTGACAAAATGTTCCAAACACACCCCATGCACAACTCCACCGGGGAAGGTGCCAGAAACGAGTTCTGTTGGTAGTTTTTACACTACCCCGGTAGGCAGCTGAAAGGCACCACAAAACTTGTTCTACCTGCTTTCTGGGCTGAGATGGGGAATCGCTGAATTTTGGACTCGGCTGGTGACAAAATGTTCCAAACACACCCCATGCACAACTCCACCGGGGAAGGTGCCAGAAACGAGTTCTGTTGGTAGTTTTTACACTACCCCGGTAGGCAGCTGAAAGGCACCACAAAACTTGTTCTACCTGCTTTCTGGGCTGAGATGGGGAATAGCTGAATTTTGGACTCGGCTGGTGACAAAATGTTCCAAACACACCCCATGCACAACTCCACCGGGGAAGGTGCCAGAAACGAGTTCTGTTGGTAGTTTTTACACTACCCCGGTAGGCAGCTGAAAGGCACCACAAAACTTGTTCTACCTGCTTTCTGGGCTGAGATGGGGAATCGCTGAATTTTGGACTCGGCTGGTGACAAAATGTTCCAAACACACCCCATGCACACCTCCACCGGGGAAGGTGCCAGAAACGAGTTCTGTTGGTAGTTTTTACACTACCCCGGTAGGCAGCTGAAAGGCACCACAAAACTTGTTCTACCTGCTTTCTGGGCTGAGATGGGGAATCGCTGAATTTTGGACTCGGCTGGTGACAAAATGTTCCAAACACACCCCATGCACAACTCCACCGGGGAAGGTGCCAGAAACGAGTTCTGTTGGTAGTTTTTACACTACCACCGGTAGGCAAGAGAAAGGCACCACAAAACTTGTTCTACCTGCTTTCTGGGCTGAGATGGGGAATCGCTGAATTTTGGACTCGGCTGGTGACAAAATGTTCCAAACACACCCCATGCACAACTCCACCGGGGAAGGTGCCAGAAACGAGTTCTGTTGGTAGTTTTTACACTACCCCGGTAGGCAGCTGAAAGGCACCACAAAACTTGTTCTACCTGCTTTCTGGGCTGAGATGGGGAATCGCTGAATTTTGGACTCGGCTGGTGACAAAATGTTCCAAACACACCCCATGCACAACTCCACCGGGGAAGGTGCCAGAAACGAGTTCTGTTGGTAGTTTTTACACTACCCCGGTAGGCAAGAGAAAGGCACCACAAAACTTGTTCTACCTGCTTTCTGGGCTGAGATGGGGAATCGCTGAATTTTGGACTCGGCTGGTGACAAAATGTTCCAAACACACCCCATGCACAACTCCACCGGGGAAGGTGCCAGAAACGAGTTCTGTTGGTAGTTTTTACACTACCCCGGTAGGCAGCTGAAAGGCACCACAAAACTTGTTCTACCTGCTTTCTGGGCTGAGATGGGGAATCGCTGAATTTTGGACTCGGCTGGTGACAAAATGTTCCAAACACACCCCATGCACAACTCCACCGGGGAAGGTGCCAGAAACGAGTTCTGTTGGTAGTTTTTACACTACCCCGGTAGGCAAGAGAAAGGCACCACAAAACTTGTTCTACCTGCTTTTCTGGGCTGAGATGGGGAGTCCGCTGAATTTTGGACTCGGCTGCTGACAAAATGTTCCAAACACACCCCATGCACAACTCCACCGGGGAAGGTGCCAGAAACGTGTTCTGTTGGTAGTTTTTACACTACCCCGGTAGGCAAGAGAAAGGCACCACAAAACTTGTTCTACCTGCTTTCTGGGCTGAGATGGAGAATCGCTGAATTTTGGACTCGGCTGGTGACAAAATGTTCCAAACACACCCCATGCACAACTCCACCGGGGAAGGTGCCAGAAACGAGTTCTGCTGGTAGTTTTTACACTACCCCGGTAGGCAGCTGAAAGGCACCACAAAACTTGTTCTACCTGCTTTTCTGGGCTGAGATGGGGAATCGCTGACTTTTGGACTCGGCTGGTGACAAAATGTTCCAAACACACCCCATGCACAACTCCACCGGGGAAGGTGCCAGAAACGAGTTCTGTTGGTAGTTTTTACACTACCCCGGTAGGCAGCTGAAAGGCACCACAAAACTTGTTCTACCTGCTTTCTGGGCTGAGATGGGGAATCGCTGAATTTTGGACTCGGCTGGTGACAAAATGTTCCAAACACACCCCATGCACAACTCCACCGGGGAAGGTGCCAGAAACGAGTTCTGTTGGTAGTTTTTACACTACCCCGGTAGGCAAGAGAAAGGCACCACAAAACTTGTTCTACCTGCTTTCTGGGCTGAGATGGGGAATCGCTGAATTTTGGACTCGGCTGGTGACAAAATGTTCCAAACACACCCCATGCACAACTCCACCGGGGAAGGTGCCAGAAAGGAGTTCTGTTGGTAGTTTTTACACTACCCCCGGTAGGCAGCTGAAAGGCACCACAAAACTTGTTGTACCTGCTTTCTGGGCTGAGATGGGGAATCGCTGAATTTTGGACTCGGCTGGTGACAAAATGTTCCAAACACACCCCATGCACAACTCCACCGGGGAAGGTGCCAGAAACGAGTTCTGTTGGTAGTTTTTACACTACCCCGGTAGGCAAGAGAAAGGCACCACAAAACTTGTTCTACCTGCTTTCTGGGCTGAGATGGGGAATCGCTGAATTTTGGACTCGGCTGGTGACAAAATGTTCCAAACACACCCCATGCACAACTCCACCGGGGAAGGTGCCAGAAACGAGTTCTGTTGGTAGTTTTTACACTACCCCGGTAGGCAGCTGAAAGGCACCACAAAACTTGTTCTACCTGCTTTCTGGGCTGAGATGGGGAATCGCTGAATTTTGGACTCGGCTGGTGACAAAATGTTCCAAACACACCCCATGCACAACTCCACCGGGGAAGGTGCCAGAAACGAGTTCTGTTGGTAGTTTTTACACTACCCCGGTAGGCAGCTGAAAGGCACCACAAAACTTGTTGTACCTGCTTTCTGGGCTGAGATGGGGAATCGCTGAATTTTGGACTCGGCTGGTGACAAAATGTTCCAAACACACCCCATGCACAACTCCACCGGGGAAGGTGCCAGAAACGAGTTCTGTTGGTAGTTTTTACACTACCCCGGTAGGCAGCTGAAAGGCACCACAAAACTTGTTGTACCTGCTTTCTGGGCTGAGATGGGGAATCGCTGAATTTTGGACTCGGCTGGTGACAAAATGTTCCAAACACACCCCATGCACAACTCCACCGGGGAAGGTGCCAGAAAGGAGTTCTGTTGGTAGTTTTTACACTACCCCGGTAGGCAGCTGAAAGGCACCACAAAACTTGTTCTACCTGCTTTCTGGGCTGAGATGGGGAATCGCTGAATTTTGGACTCGGCTGGTGACAAAATGTTCCAAACACACCCCATGCACACCTCCACCGGGGAAGGTGCCAGAAACGAGTTCTGTTGGTAGTTTTTACACTACCCCGGTAGGCAGCTGAAAGGCACCACAAAACTTGTTCTACCTGCTTTCTGGGCTGAGATGGGGAATCGCTGAATTTTGGACTCGGCTGGTGACAAAATGTTCCAAACACACCCCATGCACAACTCCACCGGGGAAGGTGCCAGAAACGAGTTCTGTTGGTAGTTTTTACACTACCCCGGTAGGCAGCTGAAAGGCACCACAAAACTTGTTCTACCTGCTTTCTGGGCTGAGATGGGGAATCGCTGAATTTTGGACTCGGCTGGTGACAAAATGTTCCAAACACACCCCATGCACAACTCCACCGGGGAAGGTGCCAGAAACGAGTTCTGTTGGTAGTTTTTACACTACCCCGGTAGGCAGCTGAAAGGCACCACAAAACTTGTTGTACCTGCTTTCTGGGCTGAGATGGGGAATCGCTGAATTTTGGACTCGGCTGGTGACAAAATGTTCCAAACACACCCCATGCACAACTCCACCGGGGAAGGTGCCAGAAACGAGTTCTGTTGGTAGTTTTTACACTACCCCGGTAGGCACCTGAAAGGCACCACAAAACTTGTTCTACCTGCTTTCTGGGCTGAGATGGGGAATCGCTGAATTTTGGACTCGGCTGGTGACAAAATGTTCCAAACACACCCCATGCACAACTCCACCGGGGAAGGTGCCAGAAACGAGTTCTGTTGGTAGTTTTTACACTACCCCGGTAGGCAGCTGAAAGGCACCACAAAACTTGTTCTACCTGCTTTCTGGGCTGAGATGGGGAATCGCTGAATTTTGGACTCGGCTGGTGACAAAATGTTCCAAACACACCCCATGCACAACTCCACCGGGGAAGGTGCCAGAAACGAGTTCTGTTGGTAGTTTTTACACTACCCCCGGTAGGCAGCTGAAAGGCACCACAAAACTTGTTCTACCTGCTTTCTGGGCTGAGATGGGGAATCGCTGAATTTTGGACTCGGCTGGTGACAAAATGTTCCAAACACACCCCATGCACACCTCCACCGGGGAAGGTGCCAGAAACGAGTTCTGTTGGTAGTTTTTACACTACCCCGGTAGGCAGCTGAAAGGCACCACAAAACTTGTTGTACCTGCTTTCTGGGCTGAGATGGGGAATCGCTGAATTTTGGACTCGGCTGGTGACAAAATGTTCCAAACACACCCCATGCACACCTCCACCGGGGAAGGTGCCAGAAACGAGTTCTGTTGGTAGTTTTTACACTACCCCCGGTAGGCAGCTGAAAGGCACCACAAAACTTGTTCTACCTGCTTTCTGGGCTGAGATGGGGAATCGCTGAATTTTGGACTCGGCTGGTGACAAAATGTTCCAAACACACCCCATGCACACCTCCACCGGGGAAGGTGCCAGAAACGAGTTCTGTTGGTAGTTTTTACACTACCCCGGTAGGCAGCTGAAAGGCACCACAAAACTTGTTGTACCTGCTTTCTGGGCTGAGATGGGGAATCGCTGAATTTTGGACTCGGCTGGTGACAAAATGTTCCAAACACACCCCATGCACAACTCCACCGGGGAAGGTGCCAGAAACGAGTTCTGTTGGTAGTTTTTACACTACCCCCGGTAGGCAGCTGAAAGGCACCACAAAACTTGTTCTACCTGCTTTCTGGGCTG
The DNA here is from genome assembly GCF_023638135.1 of Falco biarmicus. Lineage (NCBI taxonomy): Eukaryota > Metazoa > Chordata > Aves > Falconiformes > Falconidae > Falco > Falco biarmicus. The sequence continues at coordinate 424,365 of NW_026612011.1, read as the reverse complement.
AGATGGGGAATCGCTGAATTTTGGACTCGGCTGGTGACAAAATGTTCCAAACACACCCCATGCACAACTCCACCGGGGAAGGTGCCAGAAACGAGTTCTGTTGGTAGTTTTTACACTACCCCGGTAGGCAGCTGAAAGGCACCACAAAACTTGTTCTACCTGCTTTCTGGGCTGAGATGGGGAATCGCTGAATTTTGGACTCGGCTGCTGACAAAATGTTCCAAACACACCCCATGCACAACTCCACCGGGGAAGGTGCCAGAAACGAGTTCTGTTGGTAGTTTTTACACTACCCCGGTAGGCAGCTGAAAGGCACCACAAAACTTGTTCTACCTGCTTTCTGGGCTGAGATGGGGAATCGCTGAATTTTGGACTCGGCTGGTGACAAAATGTTCCAAACACACCCCATGCACAACTCCACCGGGGAAGGTGCCAGAAACGAGTTCTGTTGGTAGTTTTTACACTACCCCGGTAGGCAAGAGAAAGGCACCACAAAACTTGTTCTACCTGCTTTCTGGGCTGAGATGGGGAATCGCTGAATTTTGGACTCGGCTGCTGACAAAATGTTCCAAACACACCCCATGCACAACTCCACCGGGGAAGGTGCCAGAAACGAGTTCTGTTGGTAGTTTTTACACTACCCCGGTAGGCAGCTGAAAGGCACCACAAAACTTGTTCTACCTGCTTTCTGGGCTGAGATGGGGAATCGCTGAATTTTGGACTCGGCTGGTGACAAAATGTTCCAAACACACCCCATGCACAACTCCACCGGGGAAGGTGCCAGAAACGAGTTCTGTTGGTAGTTTTTACACTACCCCGGTAGGCAGCTGAAAGGCACCACAAAACTTGTTCTACCTGCTTTCTGGGCTGAGATGGGGAATCGCTGAATTTTGGACTCGGCTGGTGACAAAATGTTCCAAACACACCCCATGCACAACTCCACCGGGGAAGGTGCCAGAAACGAGTTCTGTTGGTAGTTTTTACACTACCCCGGTAGGCAGCTGAAAGGCACCACAAAACTTGTTCTACCTGCTTTCTGGGCTGAGATGGGGAATCGCTGAATTTTGGACTCGGCTGGTGACAAAATGTTCCAAACACACCCCATGCACAACTCCACCGGGGAAGGTGCCAGAAACGAGTTCTGTTGGTAGTTTTTACACTACCCCGGTAGGCAGCTGAAAGGCACCACAAAACTTGTTCTACCTGCTTTCTGGGCTGAGATGGGGAATCGCTGAATTTTGGACTCGTCTGGTGACAAAATGTTCCAAACACACCCCATGCACAACTCCACCGGGGAAGGTGCCAGAAACGAGTTCTGTTGGTAGTTTTTACACTACCCCGGTAGGCAGCTGAAAGGCACCACAAAACTTGTTCTACCTGCTTTCTGGGCTGAGATGGGGAATCGCTGAATTTTGGACTCGGCTGGTGACAAAATGTTCCAAACACACCCCATGCACAACTCCACCGGCAAAGGTGCCAGAAACGAGTTCTGTTGGTAGTTTTTACACTACCCCGGTAGGCAGCTGAAAGGCACCACAAAACTTGTTCTACCTGCTTTCTGGGCTGAGATGGGGAATCGCTGAATTTTGGACTCGGCTGCTGACAAAATGTTCCAAACACACCCCATGCACAACTCCACCGGGGAAGGTGCCAGAAACGTGTTCTGTTGGTAGTTTTTACACTACCCCGGTAGGCAAGAGAAAGGCACCACAAAACTTGTTCTACCTGCTTTCTGGGCTGAGATGGGGAATCGCTGAATTTTGGACTCGGCTGGTGACAAAATGTTCCAAACACACCCCATGCACAACTCCACCGGGGAAGGTGCCAGAAACGAGTTCTGTTGGTAGTTTTTACACTACCCCGGTAGGCAGCTGAAAGGCACCACAAAACTTGTTCTACCTGCTTTCTGGGCTGAGATGGGGAATCGCTGAATTTTGGACTCGGCTGGTGACAAAATGTTCCAAACACACCCCATGCACAACTCCACCGGGGAAGGTGCCAGAAACGAGTTCTGTTGGTAGTTTTTACACTACCCCGGTAGGCAGCTGAAAGGCACCACAAAACTTGTTCTACCTGCTTTCTGGGCTGAGATGGGGAATCGCTGAATTTTGGACTCGGCTGGTGACAAAATGTTCCAAACACACCCCATGCACAACTCCACCGGGGAAGGTGCCAGAAACGAGTTCTGTTGGTAGTTTTTACACTACCCCGGTAGGCAGCTGAAAGGCACCACAAAACTTGTTCTACCTGCTTTCTGGGCTGAGATGGGGAATCGCTGAATTTTGGACTCGGCTGGTGACAAAATGTTCCAAACACACCCCATGCACAACTCCACCGGGGAAGGTGCCAGAAACGAGTTCTGTTGGTAGTTTTTACACTACCCCGGTAGGCAAGAGAAAGGCACCACAAAACTTGTTCTACCTGCTTTCTGGGCTGAGATGGGGAATCGCTGAATTTTGGACTCGGCTGGTGACAAAATGTTCCAAACACACCCCATGCACAACTCCACCGGGGAAGGTGCCAGAAACGAGTTCTGTTGGTAGTTTTTACACTACCCCGGTAGGCAGCTGAAAGGCACCACAAAACTTGTTCTACCTGCTTTCTGGGCTGAGATGGGGAATCGCTGAATTTTGGACTCGGCTGGTGACAAAATGTTCCAAACACACCCCATGCACAACTCCACCGGGGAAGGTGCCAGAAACGAGTTCTGTTGGTAGTTTTTACACTACCCCGGTAGGCAGCTGAAAGGCACCACAAAACTTGTTCTACCTGCTTTCTGGGCTGAGATGGGGAATCGCTGAATTTTGGACTCGGCTGGTGACAAAATGTTCCAAACACACCCCATGCACAACTCCACCGGGGAAGGTGCCAGAAACGAGTTCTGTTGGTAGTTTTTACACTACCCCGGTAGGCAGCTGAAAGGCACCACAAAACTTGTTCTACCTGCTTTCTGGGCTGAGATGGGGAATAGCTGAATTTTGGACTCGGCTGCTGACAAAATGTTCCAAACACACCCCATGCACAACTCCACCGGGGAAGGTGCCAGAAACGAGTTCTGTTGGTAGTTTTTACACTACCCCGGTAGGCAGCTGAAAGGCACCACAAAACTTGTTCTACCTGCTTTCTGGGCTGAGATGGGGAATCGCTGAATTTTGGACTCGGCTGGTGACAAAATGTTCCAAACACACCCCATGCACAACTCCACCGGCAAAGGTGCCAGAAACGAGTTCTGTTGGTAGTTTTTACACTACCCCGGTAGGCAAGAGAAAGGCACCACAAAACTTGTTCTACCTGCTTTCTGGGCTGAGATGGGGAATCGCTGAATTTTGGACTCGGCTGCTGACAAAATGTTCCAAACACACCCCATGCACAACTCCACCGGGGAAGGTGCCAGAAACGTGTTCTGTTGGTAGTTTTTACACTACCCCGGTAGGCAAGAGAAAGGCACCACAAAACTTGTTGTACCTGCTTTCTGGGCTGAGATGGGGAATCGCTGAATTTTGGACTCGGCTGGTGACAAAATGTTCCAAACACACCCCATGCACAACTCCACCGGGGAAGGTGCCAGAAACGAGTTCTGTTGGTAGTTTTTACACTACCCCGGTAGGCAGCTGAAAGGCACCACAAAACTTGTTCTACCTGCTTTCTGGGCTGAGATGGGGAATCGCTGAATTTTGGACTCGGCTGGTGACAAAATGTTCCAAACACACCCCATGCACAACTCCACCGGGGAAGGTGCCAGAAACGAGTTCTGTTGGTAGTTTTTACACTACCCCGGTAGGCAGCTGAAAGGCACCACAAAACTTGTTCTACCTGCTTTCTGGGCTGAGATGGGGAATCGCTGAATTTTGGACTCGGCTGGTGACAAAATGTTCCAAACACACCCCATGCACAACTCCACCGGGGAAGGTGCCAGAAACGAGTTCTGTTGGTAGTTTTTACACTACCCCGGTAGGCAGCTGAAAGGCACCACAAAACTTGTTCTACCTGCTTTCTGGGCTGAGATGGGGAATCGCTGAATTTTGGACTCGGCTGGTGACAAAATGTTCCAAACACACCCCATGCACACCTCCACCGGGGAAGGTGCCAGAAACGAGTTCTGTTGGTAGTTTTTACACTACCCCGGTAGGCAGCTGAAAGGCACCACAAAACTTGTTCTACCTGCTTTCTGGGCTGAGATGGGGAATCGCTGAATTTTGGACTCGGCTGGTGACAAAATGTTCCAAACACACCCCATGCACAACTCCACCGGGGAAGGTGCCAGAAACGAGTTCTGTTGGTAGTTTTTACACTACCCCGGTAGGCAGCTGAAAGGCACCACAAAACTTGTTGTACCTGCTTTCTGGGCTGAGATGGGGAATCGCTGAATTTTGGACTCGGCCGGTGACAAAATGTTCCAAACACACCCCATGCACAACTCCACCGGGGAAGGTGCCAGAAACGAGTTCTGTTGGTAGTTTTTACACTACCCCGGTAGGCAGCTGAAAGGCACCACAAAAGTTGTTGTACCTGCTTTCTGGGCTGAGATGGGGAATCGCTGAATTTTGGACTCGGCTGGTGACAAAATGTTCCAAACACACCCCATGCACAACTCCACCGGGGAAGGTGCCAGAAACGAGTTCTGTTGGTAGTTTTTACACTACCCCGGTAGGCAGCTGAAAGGCACCACAAAACTTGTTCTACCTGCTTTCTGGGCTGAGATGGGGAATCGCTGAATTTTGGACTCGGCTGGTGACAAAATGTTCCAAACACACCCCATGCACAACTCCACCGGGGAAGGTGCCAGAAACGAGTTCTGTTGGTAGTTTTTACACTACCCCGGTAGGCAGCTGAAAGGCACCACAAAACTTGTTCTACCTGCTTTCTGGGCTGAGATGGGGAATCGCTGAATTTTGGACTCGGCTGGTGACAAAATGTTCCAAACACACCCCATGCACAACTCCACCGGGGAAGGTGCCAGAAACGAGTTCTGTTGGTAGTTTTTACACTACCCCGGTAGGCAGCTGAAAGGCACCACAAAACTTGTTCTACCTGCTTTCTGGGCTGAGATGGGGAATCGCTGAATTTTGGACTCGGCTGGTGACAAAATGTTCCAAACACACCCCATGCACAACTCCACCGGGGAAGGTGCCAGAAACGAGTTCTGTTGGTAGTTTTTACACTACCCCGGTAGGCAGCTGAAAGGCACCACAAAACTTGTTCTACCTGCTTTCTGGGCTGAGATGGGGAATCGCTGAATTTTGGACTCGGCTGGTGACAAAATGTTCCAAACACACCCCATGCACAACTCCACCGGGGAAGGTGCCAGAAACGAGTTCTGTTGGTAGTTTTTACACTACCCCGGTAGGCAGCTGAAAGGCACCACAAAACTTGTTCTACCTGCTTTCTGGGCTGAGATGGGGAATAGCTGAATTTTGGACTCGGCTGGTGACAAAATGTTCCAAACACACCCCATGCACAACTCCACCGGGGAAGGTGCCAGAAACGAGTTCTGTTGGTAGTTTTTACACTACCCCGGTAGGCAGCTGAAAGGCACCACAAAACTTGTTCTACCTGCTTTCTGGGCTGAGATGGGGAATCGCTGAATTTTGGACTCGGCTGGTGACAAAATGTTCCAAACACACCCCATGCACAACTCCACCGGCAAAGGTGCCAGAAACGAGTTCTGTTGGTAGTTTTTACACTACCCCGGTAGGCAAGAGAAAGGCACCACAAAACTTGTTCTACCTGCTTTCTGGGCTGAGATGGGGAATCGCTGAATTTTGGACTCGGCTGCTGACAAAATGTTCCAAACACACCCCATGCACAACTCCACCGGGGAAGGTGCCAGAAACGTGTTCTGTTGGTAGTTTTTACACTACCCCGGTAGGCAGCTGAAAGGCACCACAAAACTTGTTGTACCTGCTTTCTGGGCTGAGATGGGGAATCGCTGAATTTTGGACTCGGCTGGTGACAAAATGTTCCAAACACACCCCATGCACAACTCCACCGGGGAAGGTGCCAGAAACGAGTTCTGTTGGTAGTTTTTACACTACCCCGGTAGGCAGCTGAAAGGCACCACAAAACTTGTTCTACCTGCTTTCTGGGCTGAGATGGGGAATCGCTGAATTTTGGACTCGGCTGGTGACAAAATGTTCCAAACACACCCCATGCACAACTCCACCGGGGAAGGTGCCAGAAACGAGTTCTGTTGGTAGTTTTTACACTACCCCGGTAGGCAGCTGAAAGGCACCACAAAACTTGTTCTACCTGCTTTCTGGGCTGAGATGGGGAATCGCTGAATTTTGGACTTGGCTGGTGACAAAATGTTCCAAACACACCCCATGCACAACTCCACCGGGGAAGGTGCCAGAAACGAGTTCTGTTGGTAGTTTTTACACTACCCCGGTAGGCAGCTGAAAGGCACCACAAAACTTGTTCTACCTGCTTTCTGGGCTGAGATGGGGAATCGCTGAATTTTGGACTCGGCTGGTGACAAAATGTTCCAAACACACCCCATGCACAACTCCACCGGGGAAGGTGCCAGAAACGAGTTCTGTTGGTAGTTTTTACACTACCCCGGTAGGCAGCTGAAAGGCACCACAAAACTTGTTCTACCTGCTTTCTGGGCTGAGATGGGGAATGCTGAATTTTGGACTCGGCTGGTGACAAAATGTTCCAAACACACCCCATGCACAACTCCACCGGGGAAGGTGCCAGAAATGAGTTCTGTTGGTAGTTTTTACACTACCCCGGTAGGCAGCTGAAAGGCACCACAAAACTTGTTCTACCTGCTTTCTGGGCTGAGATGGGGAATCGCTGAATTTTGGACTCGGCTGGTGACAAAATGTTCCAAACACACCCCATGCACAACTCCACCGGGGAAGGTGCCAGAAACGAGTTCTGTTGGTAGTTTTTACACTACCCCGGTAGGCAAGAGAAAGGCACCACAAAACTTGTTCTACCTGCTTTCTGGGCTGAGATGGGGAATCGCTGAATTTTGGACTCGGCTGGTGACAAAATGTTCCAAACACACCCCATGCACAACTCCACCGGGGAAGGTGTCAGAAACGAGTTCTGTTGGTAGTTTTTACACTACCCCGGTAGGCAGCTGAAAGGCACCACAAAACTTGTTCTACCTGCTTTCTGGGCTGAGATGGGGAATCGCTGAATTTTGGACTCGGCTGGTGACAAAATGTTCCAAACACACCCCATGCACAACTCCACCGGGGAAGGTGTCAGAAACGAGTTCTGTTGGTAGTTTTTACACTACCCCGGTAGGCAGCTGAAAGGCACCACAAAACTTGTTCTACCTGCTTTCTGGGCTAGAGTCTGTGAACAGCTGAGTTTGGACTCGGCTGGTGACAAAATGTTCCAAACACACCCCATGCACAACTCCACCGGGGAAGGTGCCAGAAACGAGTTCTGTTGGTAGTTTTTACACTACCCCGGTAGGCAGCTGAAAGGCACCACAAAACTTGTTCTACCTGCTTTCTGGGCTGAGATGGGGAATCGCTGAATTTTGGACTCGGCTGGTGACAAAATGTTCCAAACACACCCCATGCACAACTCCACCGGGGAAGGTGCCAGAAACGAGTTCTGTTGGTAGTTTTTACACTACCCCGGTAGGCAGCTGAAAGGCACCACAAAACTTGTTCTACCTGCTTTCTGGGCTGAGATGGGGAATCGCTGAATTTTGGACTCGGCTGCTGACAAAATGTTCCAAACACACCCCATGCACAACTCCACCGGGGAAGGTGCCAGAAACGAGTTCTGTTGGTAGTTTTTACACTACCCCGGTAGGCAGCTGAAAGGCACCACAAAACTTGTTGTACCTGCTTTCTGGGCTGAGATGGGGAATCGCTGAATTTTGGACTCGGCTGGTGACAAAATGTTCCAAACACACCCCATGCACAACTCCACCGGGGAAGGTGCCAGAAACGAGTTCTGTTGGTAGTTTTTACACTACCCCGGTAGGCAGCTGAAAGGCACCACAAAACTTGTTCTACCTGCTTTCTGGGCTGAGATGGGGAATCGCTGAATTTTGGACTCGGCTGGTGACAAAATGTTCCAAACACACCCCATGCACAACTCCACCGGGGAAGGTGCCAGAAACGAGTTCTGTTGGTAGTTTTTACACTACCCCGGTAGGCAAGAGAAAGGCACCACAAAACTTGTTCTACCTGCTTTCTGGGCTGAGATGGGGAATCGCTGAATTTTGGACTCGGCTGGTGACAAAATGTTCCAAACACACCCCATGCACAACTCCACCGGGGAAGGTGCCAGAAACGAGTTCTGTTGGTAGTTTTTACACTACCCCGGTAGGCAGCTGAAAGGCACCACAAAACTTGTTCTACCTGCTTTCTGGGCTGAGATGGGGAATCGCTGAATTTTGGACTCGGCTGGTGACAAAATGTTCCAAACACACCCCATGCACAACTCCACCGGGGAAGGTGTCAGAAACGAGTTCTGTTGGTAGTTTTTACACTACCCCGGTAGGCAGCTGAAAGGCACCACAAAACTTGTTCTACCTGCTTTCTGGGCTGAGATGGGGAATCGCTGAATTTTGGACTCGGCTGGTGACAAAATGTTCCAAACACACCCCATGCACAACTCCACCGGGGAAGGTGCCAGAAACGAGTTCTGTTGGTAGTTTTTACACTACCCCGGTAGGCAGCTGAAAGGCACCACAAAACTTGTTCTACCTGCTTTCTGGGCTGAGATGGGGAATCGCTGAATTTTGGACTCGGCTGGTGACAAAATGTTCCAAACACACCCCATGCACAACTCCACCGGGGAAGGTGCCAGAAACGAGTTCTGTTGGTAGTTTTTACACTACCCCGGTAGGCAGCTGAAAGGCACCACAAAACTTGTTCTACCTGCTTTCTGGGCTGAGATGGGGAATCGCTGAATTTTGGACTCGGCTGGTGACAAAATGTTCCAAATACACCCCATGCACAACTCCACCGGGGAAGGTGCCAGAAACGAGTTCTGTTGGTAGTTTTTACACTACCCCGGTAGGCAAGAGAAAGGCACCACAAAACTTGTTCTACCTGCTTTCTGGGCTGAGATGGGGAATAGCTGAATTTTGGACTCGGCTGGTGACAAAATGTTCCAAACACACCCCATGCACAACTCCACCGGGGAAGGTGCCAGAAACGAGTTCTGTTGGTAGTTTTTACACTACCCCGGTAGGCAAGAGAAAGGCACCACAAAACTTGTTGTACCTGCTTTCTGGGCTGAGATGGGGAATCGCTGAATTTTGGACTCGGCTGGTGACAAAATGTTCCAAACACACCCCATGCACAACTCCACCGGGGAAGGTGCCAGAAACGAGTTCCGTTGGTAGTTTTTACACTACCCCGGTAGGCAGCTGAAAGGCACCACAAAACTTGTTCTACCTGCTTTCTGGGCTGAGATGGGGAACGGCTGAATTTTGGACTCGGCTGGTGACAAAATGTTCCAAACACACCCCATGCACAACTCCACCGGGGAAGGTGCCAGAAACGAGTTCTGTTGGTAGTTTTTACACTACCCCGGTAGGCAGCTGAAAGGCACCACAAAACTTGTTCTACCTGCTTTCTGGGCTGAGATGGGGAACGGCTGAATTTTGGACTCGGCTGGTGACAAAATGTTCCAAACACACCCCATGCACACCTCCACTGGCAAAGGTGCCAGAAACGAGTTCTGTTGGTAGTTTTTACACTACCCCGGTAGGCAGCTGAAAGGCACCACAAAACTTGTTCTACCTGCTTTCTGGGCTGAGATGGGGAACCGCTGAATTTTGGACTCGGCTGGTGACAAAATGTTCCAAACACACCCCATGCACAACTCCACCGGGGAAGGTGCCAGAAACGAGTTCTGTTGGTAGTTTTTACACTACCCCGGTAGGCAGCTGAAAGGCACCACAAAACTTGTTGTACCTGCTTTCTGGGCTGAGATGGGGAATCGCTGAATTTTGGACTCGGCTGGTGACAAAATGTTCCAAACACACCCCATGCACAACTCCACCGGGGAAGGTGCCAGAAACGAGTTCTGTTGGTAGTTTTTACAGTACCCCGGTAGGCAAGAGAAAGGCACCACAAAACTTGTTCTACCTGCTTTCTGGGCTGAGATGGGGAATCGCTGAATTTTGGACTCGGCTGGTGACAAAATGTTCCAAACACACCCCATGCACAACTCCACCGGGGAAGGTGCCAGAAACGAGTTCTGTTGGTAGTTTTTACACTACCCCGGTAGGCAGCTGAAAGGCACCACAAAACTTGTTCTACCTGCTTTCTGGGCTGAGATGGGGAATCGCTGAATTTTGGACTCGGCTGGTGACAAAATGTTCCAAACACACCCCATGCACAACTCCACCGGGGAAGGTGCCAGAAACGAGTTCTGTTGGTAGTTTTTACACTACCCCGGTAGGCAAGAGAAAGGCACCACAAAACTTGTTCTACCTGCTTTCTGGGCTGAGATGGGGAATCGCTGAATTTTCGACTCGGCTGGTGACAAAATGTTCCAAACACACCCCATGCACAACTCCACCGGGGAAGGTGCCAGAAACGAGTTCTGTTGGTAGTTTTTACACTACCCCGGTAGGCAGCTGAAAGGCACCAGAAAACTTGTTCTACCTGCTTTCTGGGCTGAGATGGGGAACAGCTGAATTTTGGACTCGGCTGGTGACAAAATGTTCCAAACACACCCCATGCACACCTCCACTGGCAAAGGTGCCAGAAACGAGTTCTGTTGGTAGTTTTTACACTACCCCGGTAGGCAGCTGAAAGGCACCACAAAACTTGTTCTACCTGCTTTCTGGGCTGAGATGGGGAACAGCTGAATTTTGGACTCGGCTGGTGACAAAATGTTCCAAACACACCCCATGCACAACTCCTCCGGGGAAGGTGCCAGAAACGAGTTCTGTTGGTAGTTTTTACACTACCCCGGTAGGCAGCTGAAAGGCACCACAAAACTTGTTCTACCTGCTTTCTGGGCTGAGATGGAGAATCGCTGAATTTTGGACTCGGCTGGTGACAAAATGTTCCAAACACACCCCATGCACAACTCCACCGGGGAAGGTGCCAGAAAGGAGTTCTGTTGGTAGTTTTTACACTACCCCGGTAGGCAGCTGAAAGGCACCACAAAACTTGTTCTACCTGCTTTCTGGGCTGAGATGGGGAATCGCTGAATTTTGGACTCGGCTGGTGACAAAATGTTCCAAACACACCCCATGCACACCTCCACCGGGGAAGGTGCCAGAAACGAGTTCTGTTGGTAGTTTTTACACTACCCCGGTAGGCAGCTGAAAGGCACCACAAAACTTGTTCTACCTGCTTTCTGGGCTGAGATGGGGATCGCTGAATTTTGGACTCGGCTGGTGACAAAATGTTCCAAACACACCCCATGCACAACTCCACCGGGGAAGGTGCCAGAAACGAGTTCTGTTGGTAGTTTTTACACTACCCCGGTAGGCAGCTGAAAGGCACCACAAAACTTGTTCTACCTGCTTTCTGGGCTGAGATGGGGAATGCTGAATTTTGGACTCGGCTGGTGACAAAATGTTCCAAACACACCCCATGCACAACTCCACCGGGGAAGGTGCCAGAAACGAGTTCTGTTGGTAGTTTTTACACTACCCCGGTAGGCAGCTGAAAGGCACCACAAAACTTGTTCTACCTGCTTTCTGGGCTGAGATGGGGAATCGCTGAATTTTGGACTCGGCTGGTGACAAAATGTTCCAAACACACCCCATGCACAACTCCACCGGGGAAGGTGCCAGAAACGAGTTCTGTTGGTAGTTTTTACACTACCCCGGTAGGCAGCTGAAAGGCACCACAAAACTTGTTCTACCTGCTTTCTGGGCTGAGATGGGGAATCGCTGAATTTTGGACTCGGCTGGTGACAAAATGTTCCAAACACACCCCATGCACAACTCCACCGGGGAAGGTGCCAGAAACGAGTTCTGTTGGTAGTTTTTACACTACCCCGGTAGGCAAGAGAAAGGCACCACAAAACTTGTTCTACCTGCTTTCTGGGCTGAGATGGGGAATCGCTGAATTTTGGACTCGGCTGGTGACAAAATGTTCCAAACACACCCCATGCACAACTCCACCGGGGAAGGTGCCAGAAACGAGTTCTGTTGGTAGTTTTTACACTACCCCGGTAGGCAAGAGAAAGGCACCACAAAACTTGTTCTACCTGCTTTCTGGGCTGAGATGGGGAATCGCTGAATTTTGGACTCGGCTGGTGACAAAATGTTCCAAACACACCCCATGCACAACTCCACCGGGGAAGGTGCCAGAAACGAGTTCTGTTGGTAGTTTTTACACTACCCCGGTAGGCAGCTGAAAGGCACCACAAAACTTGTTCTACCTGCTTTCTGGGCTGAGATGGGGAATCGCTGAATTTTGGACTCGGCTGGTGACAAAATGTTCCAAACACACCCCATGCACAACTCCACCGGGGAAGGTGCCAGAAACGAGTTCTGTTGGTAGTTTTTACACTACCCCGGTAGGCAGCTGAAAGGCACCACAAAACTTGTTCTACCTGCTTATTGGGCTGAGATGGGGAATCGCTGAATTTTGGACTCGGCTGGTGACAAAATGTTCCAAACACACCCCATGCACAACTCCACCGGGGAAGGTGCCAGAAACGAGTTCTGTTGGTAGTTTTTACACTACCCCGGTAGGCAGCTGAAAGGCACCACAAAACTTGTTCTACCTGCTTTCTGGGCTGAGATGGGGAATAGCTGAATTTTGGACTCGGCTGCTGACAAAATGTTCCAAACACACCCCATGCACAACTCCACCGGGGAAGGTGCCAGAAACGAGTTCTGTTGGTAGTTTTTACACTACCCCGGTAGGCAGCTGAAAGGCACCACAAAACTTGTTCTACCTGCTTTCTGGGCTGAGATGGGGAATCGCTGAATTTTGGACTCGGCTGGTGACAAAATGTTCCAAACACACCCCATGCACAACTCCACCGGCAAAGGTGCCAGAAACGAGTTCTGTTGGTAGTTTTTACACTACCCCGGTAGGCAAGAGAAAGGCACCACAAAACTTGTTCTACCTGCTTTCTGGGCTGAGATGGGGAATCGCTGAATTTTGGACTCGGCTGCTGACAAAATGTTCCAAACACACCCCATGCACAACTCCACCGGGGAAGGTGCCAGAAACGTGTTCTGTTGGTAGTTTTTTACACTACCCCGGTAGGCAAGAGAAAGGCACCACAAAACTTGTTCTACCTGCTTTCTGGGCTGAGATGGGGAATCGCTGAATTTTGGACTCGGCTGGTGACAAAATGTTCCAAACACACCCCATGCACAACTCCACCGGGGAAGGTGCCAGAAACGAGTTCTGTTGGTAGTTTTTACACTACCCCGGTAGGCAGCTGAAAGGCACCACAAAACTTGTTCTACCTGCTTTCTGGGCTGAGATGGGGAATCGCTGAATTTTCGACTCGGCTGGTGACAAAATGTTCCAAACACACCCCATGCACAACTCCACCGGGGAAGGTGCCAGAAACGAGTTCTGTTGGTAGTTTTTACACTACCCCGGTAGGCAGCTGAAAGGCACCACAAAACTTGTTCTACCTGCTTTCTGGGCTGAGATGGGGAATCGCTGAATTTTGGACTCGGCTGGTGACAAAATGTTCCAAACACACCCCATGCACAACTCCACCGGGGAAGGTGCCAGAAACGAGTTCTGTTGGTAGTTTTTACACTACCCCCGGTAGGCAAGAGAAAGGCACCACAAAACTTGTTCTACCTGCTTTCTGGGCTGAGATGGGGAATCGCTGAATTTTGGACTCGGCTGGTGACAAAATGTTCCAAACACACCCCATGCACAACTCCACCGGGGAAGGTGTCAGAAACGAGTTCTGTTGGTAGTTTTTACACTACCCCGGTAGGCAGCTGAAAGGCACCACAAAACTTGTTGTACCTGCTTTCTGGGCTGAGATGGGGAATCGCTGAATTTTGGACTCGGCTGGTGACAAAATGTTCCAAACACACCCCATGCACAACTCCACCGGGGAAGGTGTCAGAAACGAGTTCTGTTGGTAGTTTTTACACTACCCCGGTAGGCAGCTGAAAGGCACCACAAAACTTGTTGTACCTGCTTTCTGGGCTAGAGTCTGTGAACAGCTGAGTTTGGACTCGGCTGGTGACAAAATGTTCCAAACACACCCCATGCACAACTCCACCGGGGAAGGTGCCAGAAACGAGTTCTGTTGGTAGTTTTTACACTACCCCGGTAGGCAGCTGAAAGGCACCACAAAACTTGTTCTACCTGCTTTCTGGGCTGAGATGGGGAATCGCTGAATTTTGGACTCGGCTGGTGACAAAATGTTCCAAATACACCCCATGCACAACTCCACCGGGGAAGGTGCCAGAAACGAGTTCTGTTGGTAGTTTTTACACTACCCCGGTAGGCAAGAGAAAGGCACCACAAAACTTGTTCTACCTGCTTTCTGGGCTGAGATGGGGAATAGCTGAATTTTGGACTCGGCTGGTGACAAAATGTTCCAAACACACCCCATGCACAACTCCACCGGGGAAGGTGCCAGAAACGAGTTCTGTTGGTAGTTTTTACACTACCCCGGTAGGCAAGAGAAAGGCACCACAAAACTTGTTCTACCTGCTTTCTGGGCTGAGATGGGGAATCGCTGAATTTTGGACTCGGCTGGTGACAAAATGTTCCAAACACACCCCATGCACAACTCCACCGGGGAAGGTGCCAGAAACGAGTTCTGTTGGTAGTTTTTACACTACCCCGGTAGGCAGCTGAAAGGCACCACAAAACTTGTTCTACCTGCTTTCTGGGCTGAGATGGGGAATCGCTGAATTTTGGACTCGGCTGGTGACAAAATGTTCCAAACACACCCCATGCACAACTCCACCGGGGAAGGTGCCAGAAACGAGTTCTGTTGGTAGTTTTTACACTACCCCGGTAGGCAGCTGAAAGGCACCACAAAACTTGTTCTACCTGCTTTCTGGGCTGAGATGGGGAATCGCTGAATTTTGGACTCGGCTGGTGACAAAATGTTCCAAATACACCCCATGCACAACTCCACCGGGGAAGGTGCCAGAAACGAGTTCTGTTGGTAGTTTTTACACTACCCCGGTAGGCAAGAGAAAGGCACCACAAAACTTGTTCTACCTGCTTTCTGGGCTGAGATGGGGAATAGCTGAATTTTGGACTCGGCTGGTGACAAAATGTTCCAAACACACCCCATGCACAACTCCACCGGGGAAGGTGCCAGAAACGAGTTCTGTTGGTAGTTTTTACACTACCCCGGTAGGCAAGAGAAAGGCACCACAAAACTTGTTGTACCTGCTTTCTGGGCTGAGATGGGGAATCGCTGAATTTTGGACTCGGCTGGTGACAAAATGTTCCAAACACACCCCATGCACAACTCCACCGGGGAAGGTGCCAGAAACGAGTTCTGTTGGTAGTTTTTACACTACCCCGGTAGGCAAGAGAAAGGCACCACAAAACTTGTTCTACCTGCTTTCTGGGCTGAGATGGGGAACGGCTGTATTTTGGACTCGGCTGGTGACAAAATGTTCCAAACACACCCCATGCACACCTCCACTGGCAAAGGTGCCAGAAACGAGTTCTGTTGGTAGTTTTTACACTACCCCGGTAGGCAGCTGAAAGGCACCACAAAACTTGTTCTACCTGCTTTCTGGGCTGAGATGGGGAACCGCTGAATTTTGGACTCGGCTGGTGACAAAATGTTCCAAACACACCCCATGCACAACTCCACCGGGGAAGGTGCCAGAAACGAGTTCTGTTGGTAGTTTTTACACTACCCCGGTAGGCAGCTGAAAGGCACCACAAAACTTGTTGTACCTGCTTTCTGGGCTGAGATGGGGAATCGCTGAATTTTGGACTCGGCTGGTGACAAAATGTTCCAAACACACCCCATGCACAACTCCACCGGGGAAGGTGCCAGAAACGAGTTCTGTTGGTAGTTTTTACACTACCCCGGTAGGCAAGAGAAAGGCACCACAAAACTTGTTCTACCTGCTTTCTGGGCTGAGATGGGGAATCGCTGAATTTTGGACTCGGCTGGTGACAAAATGTTCCAAAAACACCCCATGCACAACTCCACCGGGGAAGGTGCCAGAAACGAGTTCTGTTGGTAGTTTTTACACTACCCCGGTAGGCAGCTGAAAGGCACCACAAAACTTGTTCTACCTGCTTTCTGGGCTGAGATGGGGAATCGCTGAATTTTGGACTCGGCTGGTGACAAAATGTTCCAAACACACCCCATGCACAACTCCACCGGGGAAGGTGCCAGAAACGAGTTCTGTTGGTAGTTTTTACACTACCCCGGTAGGCAAGAGAAAGGCACCACAAAACTTGTTCTACCTGCTTTCTGGGCTGAGATGGGGAATCGCTGAATTTTGGACTCGGCTGGTGACAAAATGTTCCAAACACACCCCATGCACAACTCCACCGGGGAAGGTGCCAGAAACGAGTTCTGTTGGTAGTTTTTACACTACCCCGGTAGGCAGCTGAAAGGCACCAGAAAACTTGTTCTACCTGCTTTCTGGGCTGAGATGGGGAACAGCTGAATTTTGGACTCGGCTGGTGACAAAATGTTCCAAACACACCCCATGCACACCTCCACTGGCAAAGGTGCCAGAAACGAGTTCTGTTGGTAGTTTTTACACTACCCCGGTAGGCAGCTGAAAGGCACCACAAAACTTGTTCTACCTGCTTTCTGGGCTGAGATGGGGAATCGCTGAATTTTGGACTCGGCTGGTGACAAAATGTTCCAAACACACCCCATGCACAACTCCACCGGGGAAGGTGCCAGAAACGAGTTCTGTTGGTAGTTTTTACACTACCCCGGTAGGCAGCTGAAAGGCACCAGAAAACTTGTTCTACCTGCTTTCTGGGCTGAGATGGGGAACAGCTGAATTTTGGACTCGGCTGGTGACAAAATGTTCCAAACACACCCCATGCACACCTCCACTGGCAAAGGTGCCAGAAACGAGTTCTGTTGGTAGTTTTTACACTACCCCGGTAGGCAGCTGAAAGGCACCACAAAACTTGTTCTACCTGCTTTCTGGGCTGAGATGGGGAACAGCTGAATTTTGGACTCGGCTGGTGACAAAATGTTCCAAACACACCCCATGCACAACTCCTCCGGGGAAGGTGCCAGAAACGAGTTCTGTTGGTAGTTTTTACACTACCCCGGTAGGCAGCTGAAAGGCACCACAAAACTTGTTCTACCTGCTTTCTGGGCTGAGATGGAGAATCGCTGAATTTTGAACTCGGATGGTGAAAAAATGTTCCAAACACACCCCATGCACAACTCCACCGGGGAAGGTGCCAGAAACGAGTTCTGTTGGTAGTTTTTACACTACCCCGGTAGGCAGCTGAAAGGCACCACAAAACTTGTTCTACCTGCTTTCTGGGCTGAGATGGGGAATCGCTGAATTTTGGACTCGGCTGGTGACAAAATGTTCCAAACACACCCCATGCACAACTCCACCGGGGAAGGTGCCAGAAACGAGTTCTGTTGGTAGTTTTTACACTACCCCGGTAGGCAGCTGAAAGGCACCACAAAACTTGTTCTACCTGCTTTCTGGGCTGAGATGGGGAATCGCTGAATTTTGGACTCGGCTGGTGACAAAATGTTCCAAACACACCCCATGCACAACTCCTCCGGGGAAGGTGCCAGAAACGAGTTCTGTTGGTAGTTTTTACACTACCCCCGGTAGGCAGCTGAAAGGCACCACAAAACTTGTTCTACCTGCTTTCTGGGCTGAGATGGGGAATCGCTGAATTTTGAACTCGGATGGTGAAAAAATGTTCCAAACACACCCCATGCACAACTCCACCGGGGAAGGTGCCAGAAACGAGTTCTGTTGGTAGTTTTTACACTACCCCGGTAGGCAGCTGAAAGGCACCACAAAACTTGTTCTACCTGCTTTCTGGGCTGAGATGGGGAATCGCTGAATTTTGGACTCGGCTGGTGACAAAATGTTCCAAACACACCCCATGCACAACTCCACCGGAGAAGGTGCCAGAAACGAGTTCTGTTGGTAGTTTTTTACACTACTCCGGTAGGCAGCTGAAAGGCACCACAAAACTTGTTCTACCTGCTTTCTGGGCTGAGATGGGGAATCGCTGACTTTTGGACTCGGCTGCTGACAAAATGTTCCAAACACACCCCATGCACAACTCCACCGGGGAAGGTGCCAGAAACGAGTTCTGTTGGTAGTTTTTACACTACCCCAGTAGGCAGCTGAAAGGCACCACAAAACTTGTTCTACCTGCTTTCTGGGCTGAGATGGGGAATCGCTGAATTTTGGACTCGGCTGGTGACAAAATGTTCCAAACACACCCCATGCACAACTCCACCGGGGAAGGTGCCAGAAACGAGTTCTGTTGGTAGTTTTTACACTACCCCGGTAGGCAGCTGAAAGGCACCACAAAACTTGTTCTACCTGCTTTCTGGGCTGAGATGGGGAATCGCTGAATTTTGGACTCGGCTGGTGACAAAATGTTCCAAACACACCCCATGCACAACTCCACCGGGGAAGGTGCCAGAAACGAGTTCCGTTGGTAGTTTTTACACTACCCCGGTAGGCAGCTGAAAGGCACCACAAAACTTGTTCTACCTGCTTTCTGGGCTGAGATGGGGAATCGCTGAATTTTGGACTCGGCTGGTGACAAAATGTTCCAAACACACCCCATGCACAACTCCACCGGGGAAGGTGCCAGAAACGAGTTCCGTTGGTAGTTTTTACACTACCCCGGTAGGCAGCTGAAAGGCACCACAAAACTTGTTCTACCTGCTTTCTGGGCTGAGATGGGGAATCGCTGAATTTTGGACTCGGCTGGTGACAAAATGTTCCAAACACACCCCATGCACAACTCCACCGGGGAAGGTGCCAGAAAGGAGTTCTGTTGGTAGTTTTTACACTACCCCGGTAGGCAGCTGAAAGGCACCACAAAACTTGTTGTACCTGCTTTCTGGGCTGAGATGGGGAATCGCTGAATTTTGGACTCGGCTGGTGACAAAATGTTCCAAACACACCCCATGCACAACTCCACCGGGGAAGGTGCCAGAAACGAGTTCCGTTGGTAGTTTTTACACTACCCCGGTAGGCAGCTGAAAGGCACCACAAAACTTGTTCTACCTGCTTTCTGGGCTGAGATGGGGAATCGCTGAATTTTGGACTCGGCTGGTGACAAAATGTTCCAAACACACCCCATGCACAACTCCACCGGGGAAGGTGCCAGAAACGAGTTCCGTTGGTAGTTTTTACACTACCCCGGTAGGCAGCTGAAAGGCACCACAAAACTTGTTCTACCTGCTTTCTGGGCTGAGATGGGGAATCGCTGAATTTTGGACTCGGCTGGTGACAAAATGTTCCAAACACACCCCATGCACAACTCCACCGGGGAAGGTGCCAGAAAGGAGTTCTGTTGGTAGTTTTTACACTACCCCGGTAGGCAGCTGAAAGGCACCACAAAACTTGTTCTACCTGCTTTCTGGGCTGAGATGGGGAATCGCTGAATTTTGGACTCGGCTGGTGACAAAATGTTCCAAACACACCCCATGCACAACTCCACCGGGGAAGGTGCCAGAAACGAGTTCTGTTGGTAGTTTTTACACTACCCCGGTAGGCAGCTGAAAGGCACCACAAAACTTGTTCTACCTGCTTTCTGGGCTGAGATGGGGAATCGCTGAATTTTGGACTCGGCTGGTGACAAAATGTTCCAAAAACACCCCATGCACAACTCCACCGGGGAAGGTGCCAGAAACGAGTTCTGTTGGTAGTTTTTACACTACCCCGGTAGGCAGCTGAAAGGCACCACAAAACTTGTTCTACCTGCTTTCTGGGCTGAGATGGGGAATCGCTGAATTTTGGACTCGGCTGGTGACAAAATGTTCCAAACACACCCCATGCACAACTCCACCGGGGAAGGTGCCAGAAACGAGTTCTGTTGGTAGTTTTTACACTACCCCGGTAGGCAGCTGAAAGGCACCACAAAACTTGTTCTACCTGCTTTCTGGGCTGAGATGGGGAATCGCTGAATTTTGGACTCGGCTGGTGACAAAATGTTCCAAACACACCCCATGCACAACTCCACCGGGGAAGGTGCCAGAAACGAGTTCTGTTGGTAGTTTTTACACTACCCCGGTAGGCAAGAGAAAGGCACCACAAAACTTGTTCTACCTGCTTTCTGGGCTGAGATGGGGAATCGCTGAATTTTGGACTCGGCTGGTGACAAAATGTTCCAAACACACCCCATGCACAACTCCACCGGGGAAGGTGCCAGAAACGAGTTCTGTTGGTAGTTTTTACACTACCCCGGTAGGCAAGAGAAAGGCACCACAAAACTTGTTCTACCTGCTTTCTGGGCTGAGATGGGGAATCGCTGAATTTTGGACTCGGCTGGTGACAAAATGTTCCAAACACACCCCATGCACAACTCCACCGGGGAAGGTGCCAGAAACGAGTTCTGTTGGTAGTTTTTACACTACCCCGGTAGGCAGCTGAAAGGCACCACAAAACTTGTTGTACCTGCTTTCTGGGCTGAGATGGGGAACGGCTGAATTTTGGACTCGGCTGGTGACAAAATGTTCCAAACACACCCCATGCACAACTCCACTGGCAAAGGTGCCAGAAACGAGTTCTGTTGGTAGTTTTTACACTACCCCGGTATGCAGCTGAAAGGCACCACAAAACTTGTTCTACCTGCTTTCTGGGCTGAGATGGGGAATCGCTGAATTTTGGACTCGGCTGGTGACAAAATGTTCCAAACACACCCCATGCACAACTCCACCGGGGAAGGTGCCAGAAAGGAGTTCTGTTGGTAGTTTTTACACTACCCCGGTAGGCAAGAGAAAGGCACCACAAAACTTGTTCTACCTGCTTTCTGGGCTGAGATGGGGAATCGCTGAATTTTGGACTCGGCTGGTGACAAAATGTTCCAAACACACCCCATGCACAACTCCACCGGGGAAGGTGCCAGAAACGAGTTCTGTTGGTAGTTTTTACACTACCCCGGTAGGCAGCTGAAAGGCACCACAAAACTTGTTCTACCTGCTTTCTGGGCTGAGATGGGGAATCGCTGAATTTTGGACTCGGCTGGTGACAAAATGTTCCAAACACACCCCATGCACAACTCCACCGGGGAAGGTGCCAGAAACGAGTTCTGTTGGTAGTTTTTACAGTACCCCGGTAGGCAAGAGAAAGGCACCACAAAACTTGTTCTACCTGCTTTCTGGGCTGAGATGGGGAATCGCTGAATTTTGGACTCGGCTGGTGACAAAATGTTCCAAACACACCCCATGCACAACTCCACCGGGGAAGGTGCCAGAAACGAGTTCTGTTGGTAGTTTTTACACTACCCCGGTAGGCAGCTGAAAGGCACCACAAAACTTGTTCTACCTGCTTTCTGGGGTGAGATGAGGAATCGCTGAATTTTGGACTTGGCTGGTGACAAAATGTTCCAAACACACCCCATGCACAACTCCACCGGGGAAGGTGCCAGAAACGAGTTCTGTTGGTAGTTTTTACACTACCCCGGTAGGCAGCTGAAAGGCACCACAAAACTTGTTCTACCTGCTTTCTGGGCTGAGATGGGGAATCGCTGAATTTTGGACTCGGCTGGTGACAAAATGTTCCAAACACACCCCATGCACACCTCCACTGGCAAAGGTGCCAGAAACGAGTTCTGTTGGTAGTTTTTACACTACCCCGGTAGGCAGCTGAAAGGCACCACAAAACTTGTTCTACCTGCTTTCTGGGCTGAGATGGGGAATCGCTGAATTTTGGACTCGGCTGGTGACAAAATGTTCCAAACACACCCCATGCACAACTCCACCGGGGAAGGTGCCAGAAACGAGTTCCGTTGGTAGTTTTTACACTACCCCGGTAGGCAGCTGAAAGGCACCACAAAACTTGTTCTACCTGCTTTCTGGGCTGAGATGGGGAATCGCTGAATTTTGGACTCGGCTGGTGACAAAATGTTCCAAACACACCCCATGCACAACTCCACCGGGGAAGGTGCCAGAAACGAGTTCTGTTGGTAGTTTTTACACTACCCCGGTAGGCAGCTGAAAGGCACCACAAAACTTGTTCTACCTGCTTTCTGGGCTGAGATGGGGAATCGCTGAATTTTGGACTCGGCTGGTGACAAAATGTTCCAAACACACCCCATGCACAACTCCACCGGGGAAGGTGCCAGAAACGAGTTCCGTTGGTAGTTTTTACACTACCCCGGTAGGCAGCTGAAAGGCACCACAAAACTTGTTCTACCTGCTTTCTGGGCTGAGATGGGGAATCGCTGAATTTTGGACTCGGCTGGTGACAAAATGTTCCAAACACACCCCATGCACAACTCCACCGGGGAAGGTGCCAGAAAGGAGTTCTGTTGGTAGTTTTTACACTACCCCGGTAGGCAAGAGAAAGGCACCACAAAACTTGTTCTACCTGCTTTCTGGGCTGAGATGGGGAATCGCTGAATTTTCGACTCGGCTGGTGACAAAATGTTCCAAACACACCCCATGCACAACTCCACCGGGGAAGGTGCCAGAAACGAGTTCTGTTGGTAGTTTTTACACTACCCCGGTAGGCAGCTGAAAGGCACCACAAAACTTGTTCTACCTGCTTTCTGGGCTGAGATGGGGAATCGCTGAATTTTGGACTCGGCTGGTGACAAAATGTTCCAAATACACCCCATGCACAACTCCACCGGGGAAGGTGCCAGAAACGAGTTCTGTTGGTAGTTTTTACACTACCCCCGGTAGGCAGCTGAAAGGCACCACAAAACTTGTTCTACCTGCTTTCTGGGCTGAGATGGGGAATAGCTGAATTTTGGACTCGGCTGGTGACAAAATGTTCCAAACACACCCCATGCACAACTCCACCGGGGAAGGTGCCAGAAACGAGTTCTGTTGGTAGTTTTTACACTACCCCGGTAGGCAGCTGAAAGGCACCACAAAACTTGTTCTACCTGCTTTCTGGGCTGAGATGGGGAATCGCTGAATTTTGGACTCGGCTGGTGACAAAATGTTCCAAACACACCCCATGCACAACTCCACCGGGGAAGGTGCCAGAAACGAGTTCTGTTGGTAGTTTTTACACTACCCCGGTAGGCAAGAGAAAGGCACCACAAAACTTGTTCTACCTGCTTTCTGGGCTGAGATGGGGAATCGCTGAATTTTGGACTCGGCTGGTGACAAAATGTTCCAAACACACCCCATGCACAACTCCACCGGGGAAGGTGCCAGAAACGAGTTCTGTTGGTAGTTTTTACACTACCCCGGTAGGCAGCTGAAAGGCACCACAAAACTTGTTCTACCTGCTTTCTGGGGTGAGATGAGGAATCGCTGAATTTTGGACTTGGCTGGTGACAAAATGTTCCAAACACACCCCATGCACAACTCCACCGGGGAAGGTGCCAGAAACGAGTTCTGTTGGTAGTTTTTACACTACCCCGGTAGGCAGCTGAAAGGCACCACAAAACTTGTTCTACCTGCTTTCTGGGCTGAGATGGGGGATCGCTGAATTTTGGACTCGGCTGGTGACAAAATGTTCCAAACACACCCCATGCACAACTCCACCGGGGAAGGTGCCAGAAACGAGTTCTGTTGGTAGTTTTTACACTACCCCGGTAGGCAGCTGAAAGGCACCACAAAACTTGTTCTACCTGCTTTCTGGGCTGAGATGGGGAATCGCTGAATTTTGGACTCGGCTGGTGACAAAATGTTCCAAACACACCCCATGCACAACTCCACCGGGGAAGGTGCCAGAAACGAGTTCTGTTGGTAGTTTTTACACTACCCCGGTAGGCAGCTGAAAGGCACCACAAAACTTGTTCTACCTGCTTTCTGGGCTGAGATGGGGAATCGCTGAATTTTGGACTCGGCTGGTGACAAAATGTTCCAAAAACACCCCATGCACAACTCCACCGGGGAAGGTGCCAGAAACGAGTTCTGTTGGTAGTTTTTACACTACCCCGGTAGGCAGCTGAAAGGCACCACAAAACTTGTTCTACCTGCTTTCTGGGCTGAGATGGGGAATCGCTGAATTTTGGACTCGGCTGGTGACAAAATGTTCCAAATACACCCCATGCACAACTCCACCGGGGAAGGTGCCAGAAACGAGTTCTGTTGGTAGTTTTTACACTACCCCGGTAGGCAGCTGAAAGGCACCACAAAACTTGTTCTACCTGCTTTCTGGGCTGAGATGGGGAATCGCTGAATTTTGGACTCGGCTGGTGACAAAATGTTCCAAACACACCCCATGCACAACTCCACCGGGGAAGGTGCCAGAAACGAGTTCTGTTGGTAGTTTTTACACTACCCCGGTAGGCAAGAGAAAGGCACCACAAAACTTGTTCTACCTGCTTTCTGGGCTGAGATGGGGAATCGCTGAATTTTGGACTCGGCTGGTGACAAAATGTTCCAAACACACCCCATGCACAACTCCACCGGGGAAGGTGCCAGAAACGAGTTCTGTTGGTAGTTTTTACACTACCCCGGTAGGCAAGAGAAAGGCACCACAAAACTTGTTCTACCTGCTTTCTGGGCTGAGATGGGGAATCGCTGAATTTTCGACTCGGCTGGTGACAAAATGTTCCAAACACACCCCATGCACAACTCCACCGGGGAAGGTGCCAGAAACGAGTTCTGTTGGTAGTTTTTACACTACCCCGGTAGGCAGCTGAAAGGCACCACAAAACTTGTTCTACCTGCTTTCTGGGCTGAGATGGGGAATCGCTGAATTTTGGACTCGGCTGGTGACAAAATGTTCCAAATACACCCCATGCACAACTCCACCGGGGAAGGTGCCAGAAACGAGTTCTGTTGGTAGTTTTTACACTACCCCGGTAGGCAGCTGAAAGGCACCACAAAACTTGTTCTACCTGCTTTCTGGGCTGAGATGGGGAATAGCTGAATTTTGGACTCGGCTGGTGACAAAATGTTCCAAACACACCCCATGCACAACTCCACCGGGGAAGGTGCCAGAAACGAGTTCTGTTGGTAGTTTTTACACTACCCCGGTAGGCAGCTGAAAGGCACCACAAAACTTGTTCTACCTGCTTTCTGGGCTGAGATGGGGAATCGCTGAATTTTGGACTCGGCTGGTGACAAAATGTTCCAAACACACCCCATGCACAACTCCACCGGGGAAGGTGCCAGAAACGAGTTCTGTTGGTAGTTTTTACACTACCCCGGTAGGCAAGAGAAAGGCACCACAAAACTTGTTCTACCTGCTTTCTGGGCTGAGATGGGGAATCGCTGAATTTTGGACTCGGCTGGTGACAAAATGTTCCAAACACACCCCATGCACAACTCCACCGGGGAAGGTGCCAGAAACGAGTTCTGTTGGTAGTTTTTACACTACCCCGGTAGGCAGCTGAAAGGCACCACAAAACTTGTTCTACCTGCTTTCTGGGGTGAGATGAGGAATCGCTGAATTTTGGACTTGGCTGGTGACAAAATGTTCCAAATACACCCCATGCACAACTCCACCGGGGAAGGTGCCAGAAACGAGTTCTGTTGGTAGTTTTTACACTACCCCGGTAGGCAGCTGAAAGGCACCACAAAACTTGTTCTACCTGCTTTCTGGGCTGAGATGGGGAATCGCTGAATTTTGGACTCGGCTGGTGACAAAATGTTCCAAACACACCCCATGCACAACTCCACCGGGGAAGGTGCCAGAAACGAGTTCTGTTGGTAGTTTTTACACTACCCCGGTAGGCAAGAGAAAGGCACCACAAAACTTGTTCTACCTGCTTTCTGGGCTGAGATGGGGAATCGCTGAATTTTGGACTCGGCTGGTGACAAAATGTTCCAAACACACCCCATGCACAACTCCACCGGGGAAGGTGCCAGAAACGAGTTCTGTTGGTAGTTTTTACACTACCCCGGTAGGCAAGAGAAAGGCACCACAAAACTTGTTCTACCTGCTTTCTGGGCTGAGATGGGGAATCGCTGAATTTTGGACTCGGCTGGTGACAAAATGTTCCAAACACACCCCATGCACAACTCCACCGGGGAAGGTGCCAGAAACGAGTTCTGTTGGTAGTTTTTACACTACCCCGGTAGGCAGCTGAAAGGCACCACAAAACTTGTTGTACCTGCTTTCTGGGCTGAGATGGGGAACGGCTGAATTTTGGACTCGGCTGGTGACAAAATGTTCCAAACACACCCCATGCACAACTCCACTGGCAAAGGTGCCAGAAACGAGTTCTGTTGGTAGTTTTTACACTACCCCGGTAGGCAGCTGAAAGGCACCACAAAACTTGTTCTACCTGCTTTCTGGGCTGAGATGGGGAATCGCTGAATTTTGGACTCGGCTGGTGACAAAATGTTCCAAACACACCCCATGCACAACTCCACCGGGGAAGGTGCCAGAAACGAGTTCTGTTGGTAGTTTTTACACTACCCCGGTAGGCAAGAGAAAGGCACCACAAAACTTGTTCTACCTGCTTTCTGGGCTGAGATGGGGAATCGCTGAATTTTGGACTCGGCTGGTGACAAAATGTTCCAAACACACCCCATGCACAACTCCACCGGGGAAGGTGCCAGAAACGAGTTCTGTTGGTAGTTTTTACACTACCCCGGTAGGCAGCTGAAAGGCACCACAAAACTTGTTCTACCTGCTTTCTGGGCTGAGATGGGGAATCGCTGAATTTTGGACTCGGCTGGTGACAAAATGTTCCAAACACACCCCATGCACACCTCCACTGGCAAAGGTGCCAGAAACGAGTTCTGTTGGTAGTTTTTACACTACCCCGGTAGGCAGCTGAAAGGCACCACAAAACTTGTTCTACCTGCTTTCTGGGCTGAGATGGGGAATCGCTGAATTTTGGACTCGGCTGGTGACAAAATGTTCCAAACACACCCCATGCACAACTCCACCGGGGAAGGTGCCAGAAACGAGTTCCGTTGGTAGTTTTTACACTACCCCGGTAGGCAGCTGAAAGGCACCACAAAACTTGTTCTACCTGCTTTCTGGGGTGAGATGAGGAATCGCTGAATTTTGGACTTGGCTGGTGACAAAATGTTCCAAACACACCCCATGCACAACTCCACCGGGGAAGGTGCCAGAAACGAGTTCTGTTGGTAGTTTTTACACTACCCCGGTAGGCAGCTGAAAGGCACCACAAAACTTGTTCTACCTGCTTTCTGGGCTGAGATGGGGAATCGCTGAATTTTGGACTCGGCTGGTGACAAAATGTTCCAAACACACCCCATGCACAACTCCACCGGGGAAGGTGCCAGAAACGAGTTCTGTTGGTAGTTTTTACACTACCCCGGTAGGCAGCTGAAAGGCACCACAAAACTTGTTCTACCTGCTTTCTGGGCTGAGATGGGGAATCGCTGAATTTTCGACTCGGCTGGTGACAAAATGTTCCAAACACACCCCATGCACAACTCCACCGGGGAAGGTGCCAGAAACGAGTTCTGTTGGTAGTTTTTACACTACCCCGGTAGGCAGCTGAAAGGCACCACAAAACTTGTTCTACCTGCTTTCTGGGCTGAGATGGGGAATCGCTGAATTTTGGACTCGGCTGGTGACAAAATGTTCCAAACACACCCCATGCACAACTCCACCGGGGAAGGTGCCAGAAACGAGTTCTGTTGGTAGTTTTTACACTACCCCGGTAGGCAGCTGAAAGGCACCACAAAACTTGTTCTACCTGCTTTCTGGGCTGAGATGGGGAATCGCTGAATTTTGGACTCGGCTGGTGACAAAATGTTCCAAACACACCCCATGCACAACTCCACCGGGGAAGGTGCCAGAAACGAGTTCCGTTGGTAGTTTTTACACTACCCCGGTAGGCAGCTGAAAGGCACCACAAAACTTGTTCTACCTGCTTTCTGGGCTGAGATGGGGAATCGCTGAATTTTGGACTCGGCTGGTGACAAAATGTTCCAAACACACCCCATGCACAACTCCACCGGGGAAGGTGCCAGAAACGAGTTCCGTTGGTAGTTTTTACACTACCCCGGTAGGCAGCTGAAAGGCACCACAAAACTTGTTCTACCTGCTTTCTGGGCTGAGATGGGGAATCGCTGAATTTTGGACTCGGCTGGTGACAAAATGTTCCAAACACACCCCATGCACAACTCCACCGGGGAAGGTGCCAGAAAGGAGTTCTGTTGGTAGTTTTTACACTACCCCGGTAGGCAGCTGAAAGGCACCACAAAACTTGTTCTACCTGCTTTCTGGGCTGAGATGGGGAATCGCTGAATTTTGGACTCGGCTGGTGACAAAATGTTCCAAACACACCCCATGCACAACTCCACCGGGGAAGGTGCCAGAAACGAGTTCTGTTGGTAGTTTTTACACTACCCCGGTAGGCAGCTGAAAGGCACCACAAAACTTGTTCTACCTGCTTTCTGGGCTGAGATGGGGAATCGCTGAATTTTGGACTCGGCTGGTGACAAAATGTTCCAAAAACACCCCATGCACAACTCCACCGGGGAAGGTGCCAGAAACGAGTTCTGTTGGTAGTTTTTACACTACCCCGGTAGGCAGCTGAAAGGCACCACAAAACTTGTTCTACCTGCTTTCTGGGCTGAGATGGGGAATCGCTGAATTTTGGACTCGGCTGGTGACAAAATGTTCCAAATACACCCCATGCACAACTCCACCGGGGAAGGTGCCAGAAACGAGTTCTGTTGGTAGTTTTTACACTACCCCGGTAGGCAGCTGAAAGGCACCACAAAACTTGTTCTACCTGCTTTCTGGGCTGAGATGGGGAATCGCTGAATTTTGGACTCGGCTGGTGACAAAATGTTCCAAACACACCCCATGCACAACTCCACCGGGGAAGGTGCCAGAAACGAGTTCTGTTGGTAGTTTTTACACTACCCCGGTAGGCAGCTGAAAGGCACCACAAAACTTGTTCTACCTGCTTTCTGGGCTGAGATGGGGAATCGCTGAATTTTGGACTCGGCTGGTGACAAAATGTTCCAAACACACCCCATGCACAACTCCACCGGGGAAGGTGCCAGAAACGAGTTCTGTTGGTAGTTTTTACACTACCCCGGTAGGCAAGAGAAAGGCACCACAAAACTTGTTCTACCTGCTTTCTGGGCTGAGATGGGGAATCGCTGAATTTTGGACTCGGCTGGTGACAAAATGTTCCAAACACACCCCATGCACAACTCCACCGGGGAAGGTGCCAGAAACGAGTTCTGTTGGTAGTTTTTACACTACCCCGGTAGGCAGCTGAAAGGCACCACAAAACTTGTTGTACCTGCTTTCTGGGCTGAGATGGGGAACGGCTGAATTTTGGACTCGGCTGGTGACAAAATGTTCCAAACACACCCCATGCACAACTCCACTGGCAAAGGTGCCAGAAACGAGTTCTGTTGGTAGTTTTTACACTACCCCGGTAGGCAGCTGAAAGGCACCACAAAACTTTTTCTACCTGCTTTCTGGGCTGAGATGGGGAATCGCTGAATTTTGGACTCGGCTGGTGACAAAATGTTCCAAACACACCCCATGCACAACTCCACCGGGGAAGGTGCCAGAAAGGAGTTCTGTTGGTAGTTTTTACACTACCCCGGTAGGCAAGAGAAAGGCACCACAAAACTTGTTCTACCTGCTTTCTGGGCTGAGATGGGGAATCGCTGAATTTTGGACTCGGCTGGTGACAAAATGTTCCAAACACACCCCATGCACAACTCCACCGGGGAAGGTGCCAGAAACGAGTTCTGTTGGTAGTTTTTACACTACCCCGGTAGGCAGCTGAAAGGCACCACAAAACTTGTTCTACCTGCTTTCTGGGCTGAGATGGGGAATCGCTGAATTTTCGACTCGGCTGGTGACAAAATGTTCCAAACACACCCCATGCACAACTCCACCGGGGAAGGTGCCAGAAACGAGTTCTGTTGGTAGTTTTTACACTACCCCGGTAGGCAGCTGAAAGGCACCACAAAACTTGTTCTACCTGCTTTCTGGGCTGAGATGGGGAATCGCTGAATTTTGGACTCGGCTGGTGACAAAATGTTCCAAACACACCCCATGCACAACTCCACCGGGGAAGGTGCCAGAAACGAGTTCTGTTGGTAGTTTTTACAGTACCCCGGTAGGCAAGAGAAAGGCACCACAAAACTTGTTCTACCTGCTTTCTGGGCTGAGATGGGGAATCGCTGAATTTTGGACTCGGCTGGTGACAAAATGTTCCAAACACACCCCATGCACAACTCCACCGGGGAAGGTGCCAGAAACGAGTTCTGTTGGTAGTTTTTACACTACCCCGGTAGGCAGCTGAAAGGCACCACAAAACTTGTTCTACCTGCTTTCTGGGGTGAGATGAGGAATCGCTGAATTTTGGACTTGGCTGGTGACAAAATGTTCCAAACACACCCCATGCACAACTCCACCGGGGAAGGTGCCAGAAACGAGTTCTGTTGGTAGTTTTTACACTACCCCGGTAGGCAGCTGAAAGGCACCACAAAACTTGTTCTACCTGCTTTCTGGGCTGAGATGGGGAATCGCTGAATTTTGGACTCGGCTGGTGACAAAATGTTCCAAACACACCCCATGCACACCTCCACTGGCAAAGGTGCCAGAAACGAGTTCTGTTGGTAGTTTTTACACTACCCCGGTAGGCAGCTGAAAGGCACCACAAAACTTGTTCTACCTGCTTTCTGGGCTGAGATGGGGAATCGCTGAATTTTGGACTCGGCTGGTGACAAAATGTTCCAAACACACCCCATGCACAACTCCACCGGGGAAGGTGCCAGAAACGAGTTCCGTTGGTAGTTTTTACACTACCCCGGTAGGCAGCTGAAAGGCACCACAAAACTTGTTCTACCTGCTTTCTGGGCTGAGATGGGGAATCGCTGAATTTTGGACTCGGCTGGTGACAAAATGTTCCAAACACACCCCATGCACAACTCCACCGGGGAAGGTGCCAGAAACGAGTTCCGTTGGTAGTTTTTACACTACCCCGGTAGGCAGCTGAAAGGCACCACAAAACTTGTTCTACCTGCTTTCTGGGCTGAGATGGGGAATCGCTGAATTTTGGACTCGGCTGGTGACAAAATGTTCCAAACACACCCCATGCACAACTCCACCGGGGAAGGTGCCAGAAAGGAGTTCTGTTGGTAGTTTTTACACTACCCCGGTAGGCAAGAGAAAGGCACCACAAAACTTGTTCTACCTGCTTTCTGGGCTGAGATGGGGAATCGCTGAATTTTGGACTCGGCTGGTGACAAAATGTTCCAAACACACCCCATGCACAACTCCACCGGGGAAGGTGCCAGAAACGAGTTCTGTTGGTAGTTTTTACACTACCCCGGTAGGCAAGAGAAAGGCACCACAAAACTTGTTCTACCTGCTTTCTGGGCTGAGATGGGGAATCGCTGAATTTTCGACTCGGCTGGTGACAAAATGTTCCAAACACACCCCATGCACAACTCCACCGGGGAAGGTGCCAGAAACGAGTTCTGTTGGTAGTTTTTACACTACCCCGGTAGGCAGCTGAAAGGCACCACAAAACTTGTTCTACCTGCTTTCTGGGCTGAGATGGGGAATCGCTGAATTTTGGACTCGGCTGGTGACAAAATGTTCCAAATACACCCCATGCACAACTCCACCGGGGAAGGTGCCAGAAACGAGTTCTGTTGGTAGTTTTTACACTACCCCGGTAGGCAGCTGAAAGGCACCACAAAACTTGTTCTACCTGCTTTCTGGGCTGAGATGGGGAATAGCTGAATTTTGGACTCGGCTGGTGACAAAATGTTCCAAACACACCCCATGCACAACTCCACCGGGGAAGGTGCCAGAAACGAGTTCTGTTGGTAGTTTTTACACTACCCCGGTAGGCAAGAGAAAGGCACCACAAAACTTGTTCTACCTGCTTTCTGGGCTGAGATGGGGAATCGCTGACTTTTGGACTCGGCTGGTGACAAAATGTTCCAAACACACCCCATGCACAACTCCACCGGGGAAGGTGCCAGAAACGAGTTCTGTTGGTAGTTTTTACACTACCCCGGTAGGCAAGAGAAAGGCACCACAAAACTTGTTCTACCTGCTTTCTGGGCTGAGATGGGGAATCGCTGAATTTTGGACTCGGCTGGTGACAAAATGTTCCAAACACACCCCATGCACAACTCCACCGGGGAAGGTGCCAGAAACGAGTTCTGTTGGTAGTTTTTACACTACCCCGGTAGGCAGCTGAAAGGCACCACAAAACTTGTTCTACCTGCTTTCTGGGCTGAGATGGGGAACGGCTGAATTTTGGACTCGGCTGGTGACAAAATGTTCCAAACACACCCCATGCACAACTCCACTGGCAAAGGTGCCAGAAACGAGTTCTGTTGGTAGTTTTTACACTACCCCGGTAGGCAGCTGAAAGGCACCACAAAACTTGTTCTACCTGCTTTCTGGGCTGAGATGGGGAATCGCTGAATTTTGGACTCGGCTGGTGACAAAATGTTCCA
Source organism: Falco biarmicus (assembly GCF_023638135.1). Taxonomy (NCBI): domain Eukaryota; kingdom Metazoa; phylum Chordata; class Aves; order Falconiformes; family Falconidae; genus Falco; species Falco biarmicus. The sequence goes on along the minus strand of NW_026612011.1, from coordinate 391,950 downwards.
AACACACCCCATGCACAACTCCACCGGGGAAGGTGCCAGAAACGAGTTCTGTTGGTAGTTTTTACACTACCCCGGTAGGCAGCTGAAAGGCACCACAAAACTTGTTCTACCTGCTTTCTGGGCTGAGATGGGGAATCGCTGAATTTTGGACTCGGCTGGTGACAAAATGTTCCAAACACACCCCATGCACAACTCCACCGGGGAAGGTGCCAGAAACGAGTTCTGTTGGTAGTTTTTACACTACCCCGGTAGGCAGCTGAAAGGCACCACAAAACTTGTTCTACCTGCTTTCTGGGCTGAGATGGGGAATCGCTGAATTTTGGACTCGGCTGGTGACAAAATGTTCCAAAAACACCCCATGCACAACTCCACCGGGGAAGGTGCCAGAAACGAGTTCTGTTGGTAGTTTTTACACTACCCCGGTAGGCAGCTGAAAGGCACCACAAAACTTGTTCTACCTGCTTTCTGGGCTGAGATGGGGAATCGCTGAATTTTGGACTCGGCTGGTGACAAAATGTTCCAAATACACCCCATGCACAACTCCACCGGGGAAGGTGCCAGAAACGAGTTCTGTTGGTAGTTTTTACACTACCCCGGTAGGCAGCTGAAAGGCACCACAAAACTTGTTCTACCTGCTTTCTGGGCTGAGATGGGGAATCGCTGAATTTTGGACTCGGCTGGTGACAAAATGTTCCAAACACACCCCATGCACAACTCCACCGGGGAAGGTGCCAGAAACGAGTTCTGTTGGTAGTTTTTACACTACCCCGGTAGGCAAGAGAAAGGCACCACAAAACTTGTTCTACCTGCTTTCTGGGCTGAGATGGGGAATCGCTGAATTTTGGACTCGGCTGGTGACAAAATGTTCCAAACACACCCCATGCACAACTCCACCGGGGAAGGTGCCAGAAACGAGTTCTGTTGGTAGTTTTTACACTACCCCGGTAGGCAAGAGAAAGGCACCACAAAACTTGTTCTACCTGCTTTCTGGGCTGAGATGGGGAATCGCTGAATTTTGGACTCGGCTGGTGACAAAATGTTCCAAACACACCCCATGCACAACTCCACCGGGGAAGGTGCCAGAAACGAGTTCTGTTGGTAGTTTTTACACTACCCCGGTAGGCAGCTGAAAGGCACCACAAAACTTGTTCTACCTGCTTTCTGGGCTGAGATGGGGAATCGCTGAATTTTGGACTCGGCTGGTGACAAAATGTTCCAAACACACCCCATGCACAACTCCACTGGCAAAGGTGCCAGAAACGAGTTCTGTTGGTAGTTTTTACACTACCCCGGTAGGCAGCTGAAAGGCACCACAAAACTTGTTCTACCTGCTTTCTGGGCTGAGATGGGGAATCGCTGAATTTTGGACTCGGCTGGTGACAAAATGTTCCAAACACACCCCATGCACAACTCCACCGGGGAAGGTGCCAGAAACGAGTTCTGTTGGTAGTTTTTTACACTACCCCGGTAGGCAAGAGAAAGGCACCACAAAACTTGTTCTACCTGCTTTCTGGGCTGAGATGGGGAATCGCTGAATTTTGGACTCGGCTGGTGACAAAATGTTCCAAACACACCCCATGCACAACTCCACCGGGGAAGGTGCCAGAAACGAGTTCTGTTGGTAGTTTTTACACTACCCCGGTAGGCAGCTGAAAGGCACCACAAAACTTGTTCTACCTGCTTTCTGGGCTGAGATGGGGAATCGCTGAATTTTGGACTCGGCTGGTGACAAAATGTTCCAAACACACCCCATGCACAACTCCACCGGGGAAGGTGCCAGAAACGAGTTCTGTTGGTAGTTTTTACAGTACCCCGGTAGGCAAGAGAAAGGCACCACAAAACTTGTTCTACCTGCTTTCTGGGCTGAGATGGGGAATCGCTGAATTTTGGACTCGGCTGGTGACAAAATGTTCCAAACACACCCCATGCACAACTCCACCGGGGAAGGTGCCAGAAACGAGTTCTGTTGGTAGTTTTTACACTACCCCGGTAGGCAGCTGAAAGGCACCACAAAACTTGTTCTACCTGCTTTCTGGGGTGAGATGAGGAATCGCTGAATTTTGGACTTGGCTGGTGACAAAATGTTCCAAACACACCCCATGCACAACTCCACCGGGGAAGGTGCCAGAAACGAGTTCTGTTGGTAGTTTTTACACTACCCCGGTAGGCAGCTGAAAGGCACCACAAAACTTGTTCTACCTGCTTTCTGGGCTGAGATGGGGAATCGCTGAATTTTGGACTCGGCTGGTGACAAAATGTTCCAAACACACCCCATGCACACCTCCACTGGCAAAGGTGCCAGAAACGAGTTCTGTTGGTAGTTTTTACACTACCCCGGTAGGCAGCTGAAAGGCACCACAAAACTTGTTCTACCTGCTTTCTGGGCTGAGATGGGGAATCGCTGAATTTTGGACTCGGCAGCTGACAAAATGTTCCAAACACACCCCATGCACAACTCCTCCGGGGAAGGTGCCAGAAACGAGTTCTGTTGGTAGTTTTTACACTACCCCGGTAGGCAGCTGAAAGGCACCACAAAACTTGTTCTACCTGCTTTCTGGGCTGAGATGGAGAATCGCTGAATTTTGAACTCGGATGGTCAAAAAATGTTCCAAACACACCCCATGCACAACTCCACCGGGGAAGGTGCCAGAAACGAGTTCTGTTGGTAGTTTTTACAGTACCCCAGTAGGCAGCTGAAAGGCACCACAAAAGTTTTTCTACCTGCTTTCTGGGCTGAGATGGGGAATCGCTGAATTTTGGACTCGGCTGGTGACAAAATGTTCCAAACACACCCCATGCACAACTCCACCGGAGAAGGTGCCAGAAACGAGTTCTGTTGGTAGTTTTTACACTACTCCGGTAGGCAGCTGAAAGGCACCACAAAACTTGTTGTACCTGCTTTCTGGGCTGAGATGGGGAATCGCTGAATTTTGGACTCGGCTGGTGACAAAATGTTCCAAACACACCCCATGCACAACTCCACCGGGGAAGGTGCCAGAAACGAGTTCTGTTGGTAGTTTTTACACTACCCCGGTAGGCAGCTGAAAGGCACCACAAAACTTGTTGTACCTGCTTTCTGGGCTGAGATGGGGAATCGCTGAATTTTGGACTCGGCTGGTGACAAAATGTTCCAAATACACCCCATGCACAACTCCACCGGGGAAGGTGCCAGAAACGAGTTCTGTTGGTAGTTTTTACACTACCCCGGTAGGCAAGAGAAAGGCACCACAAAACTTGTTCTACCTGCTTTCTGGGCTGAGATGGGGAATCGCTGAATTTTGGACTCGGCTGGTGACAAAATGTTCCAAACACACCCCATGCACAACTCCACCGGGGAAGGTGCCAGAAAGGAGTTCTGTTGGTAGTTTTTACACTACCCCGGTAGGCAAGAGAAAGGCACCACAAAACTTGTTGTACCTGCTTTCTGGGCTGAGATGGGGAATCGCTGAATTTTGGACTCGGCTGGTGACAAAATGTTCCAAACACACCCCATGCACAACTCCACCGGGGAAGGTGCCAGACAGGAGTTCTGTTGGTAGTTTTTACACTACCCCGGTAGGCAGCTGAAAGGCACCACAAAACTTGTTCTACCTGCTTTCTGGGCTGAGATGGAGAATCGCTGAATTTTGAACTCGGATGGTCAAAAAATGTTCCAAACACACCCCATGCACAACTCCACCGGGGAAGGTGCCAGAAACGAGTTCTGTTGGTAGTTTTTACACTACCCCGGTAGGCAGCTGAAAGGCACCACAAAACTTGTTCTACCTGCTTTCTGGGCTGAGATGGGGAATCGCTGAATTTTGGACTCGGCTGGTGACAAAATGTTCCAAACACACCCCATGCACAACTCCACCGGGGAAGGTGCCAGAAACGAGTTCTGTTGGTAGTTTTTACACTACCCCGGTAGGCAGCTGAAAGGCACCACAAAACTTGTTCTACCTGCTTTCTGGGCTGAGATGGGGAATCGCTGAATTTTGGACTCGGCTGGTGACAAAATGTTCCAAATACACCCCATGCACAACTCCACCGGGGAAGGTGCCAGAAACGAGTTCTGTTGGTAGTTTTTACACTACCCCGGTAGGCAAGAGAAAGGCACCACAAAACTTGTTCTACCTGCTTTCTGGGCTGAGATGGGGAATAGCTGAATTTTGGACTCGGCTGGTGACAAAATGTTCCAAACACACCCCATGCACAACTCCACCGGGGAAGGTGCCAGAAACGAGTTCTGTTGGTAGTTTTTACACTACCCCCGGTAGGCAAGAGAAAGGCACCACAAAACTTGTTCTACCTGCTTTCTGGGCTGAGATGGGGAACGGCTGAATTTTGGACTCGGCTGCTGACAAAATGTTCCAAACACACCCCATGCACAACTCCACCGGGGAAGGTGCCAGAAACGAGTTCTGTTGGTAGTTTTTACACTACCCCGGTAGGCAAGAGAAAGGCACCACAAAACTTGTTCTACCTGCTTTCTGGGCTGAGATGGGGAATCGCTGAATTTTGGACTCGGCTGGTGACAAAATGTTCCAAACACACCCCATGCACAACTCCTCCGGGGAAGGTGCCAGAAACGAGTTCTGTTGGTAGTTTTTACACTACCCCGGTAGGCAGCTGAAAGGCACCACAAAACTTGTTGTACCTGCTTTCTGGGCTGAGATGGGGAACGGCTGAATTTTGGACTCGGCTGGTGACAAAATGTTCCAAACACACCCCATGCACAACTCCACTGGCAAAGGTGCCAGAAACGAGTTCTGTTGGTAGTTTTTACACTACCCCGGTAGGCAGCTGAAAGGCACCACAAAACTTGTTCTACCTGCTTTCTGGGCTGAGATGGGGAATCGCTGAATTTTGGACTCGGCTGGTGACAAAATGTTCCAAACACACCCCATGCACAACTCCACCGGGGAAGGTGCCAGAAAGGAGTTCTGTTGGTAGTTTTTACACTACCCCGGTAGGCAAGAGAAAGGCACCACAAAACTTGTTCTACCTGCTTTCTGGGCTGAGATGGGGAATCGCTGAATTTTGGACTCGGCTGGTGACAAAATGTTCCAAACACACCCCATGCACACCTCCACCGGGGAAGGTGCCAGAAACGAGTTCTGTTGGTAGTTTTTACACTACCCCGGTAGGCAAGAGAAAGGCACCACAAAACTTGTTCTACCTGCTTTCTGGGCTGAGATGGGGAATCGCTGAATTTTCGACTCGGCTGGTGACAAAATGTTCCAAACACACCCCATGCACAACTCCACCGGGGAAGGTGCCAGAAACGAGTTCTGTTGGTAGTTTTTACACTACCCCGGTAGGCAGCTGAAAGGCACCACAAAACTTGTTCTACCTGCTTTCTGGGCTGAGATGGGGAATCGCTGAATTTTGGACTCGGCTGGTGACAAAATGTTCCAAACACACCCCATGCACAACTCCACCGGGGAAGGTGCCAGAAACGAGTTCTGTTGGTAGTTTTTACAGTACCCCGGTAGGCAGCTGAAAGGCACCACAAAACTTGTTCTACCTGCTTTCTGGGCTGAGATGGGGAATCGCTGAATTTTGGACTCGGCAGCTGACAAAATGTTCCAAACACACCCCATGCACAACTCCACCGGGGAAGGTGCCAGAAACGAGTTCTGTTGGTAGTTTTTACACTACCCCGGTAGGCAGCTGAAAGGCACCACAAAACTTGTTCTACCTGCTTTCTGGGCTGAGATGGGGAATCGCTGAATTTTGGACTCGGCTGGTGACAAAATGTTCCAAACACACCCCATGCACAACTCCACCGGGGAAGGTGCCAGAAACGAGTTCTGTTGGTAGTTTTTACAGTACCCCGGTAGGCAGCTGAAAGGCACCACAAAACTTGTTCTACCTGCTTTCTGGGCTGAGATGGGGAATCGCTGAATTTTGGACTCGGCAGCTGACAAAATGTTCCAAACACACCCCATGCACAACTCCACCGGGGAAGGTGCCAGAAACGAGTTCTGTTGGTAGTTTTTACACTACCCCGGTAGGCAGCTGAAAGGCACCACAAAACTTGTTCTACCTGCTTTCTGGGCTGAGATGGGGAATCGCTGAATTTTGGACTCGGCTGGTGACAAAATGTTCCAAACACACCCCATGCACAACTCCACCGGGGAAGGTGCCAGAAACGAGTTCTGTTGGTAGTTTTTACACTACCCCGGTAGGCAGCTGAAAGGCACCACAAAACTTGTTCTACCTGCTTTCTGGGCTGAGATGGGGAACAGCTGAATTTTGGACTCGGCTGGTGACAAAATGTTCCAAACACACCCCATGCACACCTCCACTGGCAAAGGTGCCAGAAACGAGTTCTGTTGGTAGTTTTTACACTACCCCGGTAGGCAGCTGAAAGGCACCACAAAACTTGTTCTACCTGCTTTCTGGGCTGAGATGGGGAATCGCTGAATTTTGGACTCGGCAGCTGACAAAATGTTCCAAACACACCCCATGCACAACTCCTCCGGGGAAGGTGCCAGAAACGAGTTCTGTTGGTAGTTTTTACACTACCCCGGTAGGCAGCTGAAAGGCACCACAAAACTTGTTCTACCTGCTTTCTGGGCTGAGATGGAGAATCGCTGAATTTTGGACTCGGATGGTCAAAAAATGTTCCAAACACACCCCATGCACAACTCCACCGGGGAAGGTGCCAGAAACGAGTTCTGTTGGTAGTTTTTACACTACTCCGGTAGGCAGCTGAAAGGCACCACAAAACTTGTTCTACCTGCTTTCTGGGCTGAGATGGGGAATCGCTGAATTTTGGACTCGGCTGGTGACAAAATGTTCCAAACACACCCCATGCACAACTCCACCGGGGAAGGTGCCAGAAACGAGTTCTGTTGGTAGTTTTTACACTACCCCGGTAGGCAGCTGAAAGGCACCACAAAACTTGTTGTACCTGCTTTCTGGGCTGAGATGGGGAATCGCTGAATTTTGGACTCGGCTGGTGACAAAATGTTCCAAATACACCCCATGCACAACTCCACCGGGGAAGGTGCCAGAAACGAGTTCTGTTGGTAGTTTTTACACTACCCCGGTAGGCAAGAGAAAGGCACCACAAAACTTGTTGTACCTGCTTTCTGGGCTGAGATGGGGAATCGCTGAATTTTGGACTCGGCTGGTGACAAAATGTTCCAAACACACCCCATGCACAACTCCACCGGGGAAGGTGCCAGAAACGAGTTCTGTTGGTAGTTTTTACACTACCCCGGTAGGCAAGAGAAAGGCACCACAAAACTTGTTCTACCTGCTTTCTGGGCTGAGATGGGGAATCGCTGAATTTTGGACTCGGCTGGTGACAAAATGTTCCAAACACACCCCATGCACAACTCCACCGGGGAAGGTGCCAGAAACGAGTTCTGTTGGTAGTTTTTACACTACCCCGGTAGGCAAGAGAAAGGCACCACAAAACTTGTTCTACCTGCTTTCTGGGCTGAGATGGGGAATCGCTGAATTTTGGACTCGGCTGGTGACAAAATGTTCCAAACACACCCCATGCACAACTCCACCGGGGAAGGTGCCAGAAACGAGTTCTGTTGGTAGTTTTTACACTACCCCGGTAGGCAGCTGAAAGGCACCACAAAACTTGTTCTACCTGCTTTCTGGGCTGAGATGGGGAACGGCTGAATTTTGGACTCGGCTGGTGACAAAATGTTCCAAACACACCCCATGCACAACTCCACTGGCAAAGGTGCCAGAAACGAGTTCTGTTGGTAGTTTTTACACTACCCCGGTAGGCAGCTGAAAGGCACCACAAAACTTGTTCTACCTGCTTTCTGGGCTGAGATGGGGAATCGCTGAATTTTGGACTCGGCTGGTGACAAAATGTTCCAAAACACACCCCATGCACAACTCCACCGGGGAAGGTGCCAGAAACGAGTTCTGTTGGTAGTTTTTACACTACCCCGGTAGGCAGCTGAAAGGCACCACAAAACTTGTTCTACCTGCTTTCTGGGCTGAGATGGGGAATCGCTGAATTTTGGACTCGGCTGGTGACAAAATGTTCCAAACACACCCCATGCACAACTCCACCGGGGAAGGTGCCAGAAACGAGTTCTGTTGGTAGTTTTTACACTACCCCGGTAGGCAGCTGAAAGGCACCACAAAACTTGTTCTACCTGCTTTCTGGGCTGAGATGGGGAATCGCTGAATTTTCGACTCGGCTGGTGACAAATGTTCCAAACACACCCCATGCACAACTCCACCGGGGAAGGGTGCCAGAAACGAGTTCTGTTGGTAGTTTTTACACTACCCCGGTAGGCAAGAGAAAGGCACCACAAAACTTGTTCTACCTGCTTTCTGGGCTGAGATGGGGGAATCGCTGAATTTTGGACTCGGCTGGTGACAAAATGTTCCAAACACACCCCATGCACAACTCCACCGGGGAAGGTGCCAGAAACGAGTTCTGTTGGTAGTTTTTACACTACCCCGGTAGGCAGCTGAAAGGGCACCACAAAACTTGTTCTACCTGCTTTCTGGGCTGAGATGGGGAATCGCTGAATTTTGGACTCGGCTGGTGACAAAATGTTCCAAACACACCCCATGCACAACTCCACCGGGGAAGGTGCCAGAAACGAGTTCTGTTGGTAGTTTTTTACACTACCCCGGTAGGCAGCTGAAAGGCACCACAAAACTTGTTCTACCTGCTTTCTGGGCTGAGATGGGGAATCGCTGAATTTTGGACTCGGCTGGTGACAAAATGTTCCAAACACACCCCATGCACAACTCCACCGGGGAAGGTGCCAGAAACGAGTTCTGTTGGTAGTTTTTACACTACCCCGGTAGGCAAGAGAAAGGCACCACAAAACTTGTTCTACCTGCTTTCTGGCTGAGATGGGGAATCGCTGAATTTTGGACTCGGCTGGTGACAAAATGTTCCAAACACACCCCATGCACACCTCCACCGGGGAAGGTGCCAGAAACGAGTTCTGTTGGTAGTTTTTACACTACCCCGGTAGGCAGCTGAAAGGCACCACAAAACTTGTTCTACCTGCTTCTCTGGGCTGAGATGGGGAATCGCTGAATTTTGGACTCGGCAGCTGACAAATGTTCCAAACACACCCCATGCACAACTCCACCGGGGAAGGTGCCAGAAACGAGTTCTGTTGGTAGTTTTTACACTACCCCGGTAGGCAGCTGAAAGGCACCACAAAACTTGTTCTACCTGCTTTCTGGGCTGAGATGGGGAATCGCTGAATTTTGGACTCGGCTGGTGACAAAATGTTCCAAACACACCCCATGCACAACTCCACCGGGGAAGGTGCCAGAAACGAGTTCTGTTGGTAGTTTTTACACTACCCCGGTAGGCAAGAGAAAGGCACCACAAAACTTGTTCTACCTGCTTTCTGGGTGAGATGGGGAATCGCTGAATTTTGGACTCGGCTGGTGACAAAATGTTCCAAACACACACCATGCACAACTCCACCGGGGAAGGTGCCAGAAACGAGTTCTGTTGTAGTTTTTACACTACCCCGGTAGGCAGCTGAAAGGCACCACAAAACTTGTTCTACCTGCTTTCTGGGCTGAGATGGGGAATCGCTGAATTTTGGACTCGGCTGGTGACAAAATGTTCCAAACACACCCCATGCACACCTCCACCGGGGAAGGTGCCAGAAACGAGTTCTGTTGGTAGTTTTTACACTACCCCGGTAGGCAGCTGAAAGGCACCACAAAACTTGTTCTACCTGCTTTCTGGGCTGAGATGGGGAATCGCTGAATTTTGGACTCGGCTGGTGACAAAATGTTCCAAACACACCCCATGCACAACTCCACCGGGGAAGGTGCCAGAAACGAGTTCTGTTGGTAGTTTTTACACTACCCCGGTAGGCAGCTGAAAGGCACCACAAAACTTGTTGTACCTGCTTTCTGGGCTGAGATGGGGAATCGCTGAATTTTGGACTCGGCTGGTGACAAAATGTTCCAAACACACCCCATGCACAACTCCACCGGGGAAGGTGCCAGAAACGAGTTCTGTTGGTAGTTTTTACACTACCCCGGTAGGCAGCTGAAAGGCACCACAAAACTTGTTCTACCTGCTTTCTGGGCTGAGATGGGGAATCGCTGAATTTTGGACTCGGCAGCTGACAAAATGTTCCAAACACACCCCATGCACAACTCCTCCGGGGAAGGTGCCAGAAACGAGTTCTGTTGGTAGTTTTTACACTACCCCCGGTAGGCAGCTGAAAGGCACCACAAAACTTGTTCTACCTGCTTTCTGGGCTGAGATGGGGAAACAGCTGAATTTTGGACTCGGCTGGTGACAAAATGTTCCAAACACACCCCCATGCACACCTCCACTGGCAAAGGTGCCAGAAACGAGTTCTGTTGGTAGTTTTTACACTACCCCGGTAGGCAGCTGAAAGGCACCACAAAACTTGTTCTACCTGCTTTCTGGGCTGAGATGGGGAATCGCTGAATTTTGGACTCGGCAGCTGACAAAATGTTCCAAACACACCCCATGCACAACTCCTCCGGGGAAGGTGCCAGAAACGAGTTCTGTTGGTAGTTTTTACACTACCCCGGTAGGGCAGCTGAAAGGCACCACAAAACTTGTTCTACCTGCTTTCTGGGCTGAGATGGACAATCGCTGAATTTTGAACTCGGATGGTGAAAAAATGTTCCAAACACACCCCATGCACAACTCCACCGGGGAAGGTGCCAGAAACGAGTTCTGTTGGTAGTTTTTACAGTACCCCAGTAGGCAGCTGAAAGGCACCACAAAAGTTTTTCTACCTGCTTTCTGGGCTGAGATGGGGAATCGCTGAATTTTGGACTCGGCTGGTGACAAAATGTTCCAAACACACCCCATGCACAACTCCACCGGGGAAGGTGCCAGAAACGAGTTCTGTTGGTAGTTTTTACACTACCCCGGTAGGCAGCTGAAAGGCACCACAAAACTTGTTCTACCTGCTTTCTGGGCTGAGATGGGGAATCGCTGAATTTTGGACTCGGCTGGTGACAAAATGTTCCAAACACACCCCATGCACAACTCCACCGGGGAAGGTGCCAGAAACGAGTTCTCTTGGTAGTTTTTACACTACCCCGGTAGGCAAGAGAAAGGCACCACAAAACTTGTTCTACCTGCTTTCTGGGCTGAGATGGGGAATCGCTGAATTTTGGACTCGGCTGGTGACAAAATGTTCCAAATACACCCCATGCACAACTCCACCGGGGAAGGTGCCAGAAACGAGTTCTGTTGGTAGTTTTTACACTACCCCGGTAGGCAAGAGAAAGGCACCACAAAACTTGTTCTACCTGCTTTCTGGGCTGAGATGGGGAATCGCTGAATTTTGGACTCGGCTGGTGACAAAATGTTCCAAACACACCCCATGCACAACTCCACCGGGGAAGGTGCCAGAAACGAGTTCTGTTGGTAGTTTTTACACTACCCCGGTAGGCAAGAGAAAGGCACCACAAAACTTGTTGTACCTGCTTTCTGGGCTGAGATGGGGAATCGCTGAATTTTGGACTCGGCTGGTGACAAAATGTTCCAAACACACCCCATGCACACCTCCACCGGGGAAGGTGCCAGAAACGAGTTCTGTTGGTAGTTTTTACACTACCCCGGTAGGCAAGAGAAAGGCACCACAAAACTTGTTCTACCTGCTTTCTGGGCTGAGATGGGGAATCGCTGAATTTTGGACTCGGCTGGTGACAAAATGTTCCAAACACACCCCATGCACAACTCCACCGGGGAAGGTGCCAGAAACGAGTTCTGTTGGTAGTTTTTACACTACCCCGGTAGGCAGCTGAAAGGCACCACAAAACTTGTTCTACCTGCTTTCTGGGCTGAGATGGGGAACCGCTGAATTTTGGACTCGGCTGGTGACAAAATGTTCCAAACACACCCCATGCACAACTCCACCGGGGAAGGTGCCAGAAACGAGTTCTGTTGGTAGTTTTTACACTACCCCGGTAGGCAGCTGAAAGGCACCACAAAACTTGTTGTACCTGCTTTCTGGGCTGAGATGGGGAATCGCTGAATTTTGGACTCGGCTGGTGACAAAATGTTCCAAACACACCCCATGCACAACTCCACCGGGGAAGGTGCCAGAAACGAGTTCTGTTGGTAGTTTTTACACTACCCCGGTAGGCAGCTGAAAGGCACCACAAAACTTGTTCTACCTGCTTTCTGGGCTGAGATGGGGAATCGCTGAATTTTGGACTCGGCAGCTGACAAAATGTTCCAAACACACCCCATGCACAACTCCACCGGGGAAGGTGCCAGAAACGAGTTCTGTTGGTAGTTTTTACACTACCCCGGTAGGCAGCTGAAAGGCACCACAAAAGTTTTTCTACCTGCTTTCTGGGCTGAGATGGGGAATCGCTGAATTTTGGACTCGGCTGGTGACAAAATGTTCCAAACACACCCCATGCACAACTCCACCGGGGAAGGTGCCAGAAACGAGTTCTGTTGGTAGTTTTTACACTACCCCGGTAGGCAGCTGAAAGGCACCACAAAACTTGTTCTACCTGCTTTCTGGGCTGAGATGGGGAATCGCTGAATTTTGGACTCGGCTGGTGACAAAATGTTCCAAACACACCCCATGCACAACTCCACCGGGGAAGGTGCCAGAAACGAGTTCTGTTGGTAGTTTTTACACTACCCCGGTAGGCAAGAGAAAGGCACCACAAAACTTGTTCTACCTGCTTTCTGGGCTGAGATGGGGAATCGCTGAATTTTGGACTCGGCTGCTGACAAAATGTTCCAAATACACCCCATGCACAACTCCACCGGGGAAGGTGCCAGAAACGAGTTCTGTTGGTAGTTTTTACACTACCCCGGTAGGCAAGAGAAAGGCACCACAAAACTTGTTCTACCTGCTTTCTGGGCTGAGATGGGGAATAGCTGAATTTTGGACTCGGCTGGTGACAAAATGTTCCAAACACACCCCATGCACAACTCCACCGGGGAAGGTGCCAGAAACGAGTTCTGTTGGTAGTTTTTACACTACCCCGGTAGGCAAGAGAAAGGCACCACAAAACTTGTTGTACCTGCTTTCTGGGCTGAGATGGGGAATCGCTGAATTTTGGACTCGGCTGGTGACAAAATGTTCCAAACACACCCCATGCACACCTCCACCGGGGAAGGTGCCAGAAACGAGTTCTGTTGGTAGTTTTTACACTACCCCGGTAGGCAAGAGAAAGGCACCACAAAACTTGTTCTACCTGCTTTCTGGGCTGAGATGGGGAATCGCTGAATTTTGGACTCGGCTGGTGACAAAATGTTCCAAACACACCCCATGCACAACTCCACCGGGGAAGGTGCCAGAAACGAGTTCTGTTGGTAGTTTTTACACTACCCCGGTAGGCAGCTGAAAGGCACCACAAAACTTGTTCTACCTGCTTTCTGGGCTGAGATGGGGAACCGCTGAATTTTGGACTCGGCTGGTGACAAAATGTTCCAAACACACCCCATGCACAACTCCACCGGGGAAGGTGCCAGAAACGAGTTCTGTTGGTAGTTTTTACACTACCCCGGTAGGCAGCTGAAAGGCACCACAAAACTTGTTGTACCTGCTTTCTGGGCTGAGATGGGGAATCGCTGAATTTTGGACTCGGCTGGTGACAAAATGTTCCAAACACACCCCATGCACAACTCCACCGGGGAAGGTGCCAGAAACGAGTTCTGTTGGTAGTTTTTACACTACCCCGGTAGGCAGCTGAAAGGCACCACAAAACTTGTTCTACCTGCTTTCTGGGCTGAGATGGGGAATCGCTGAATTTTGGACTCGGCAGCTGACAAAATGTTCCAAACACACCCCATGCACAACTCCACCGGGGAAGGTGCCAGAAACGAGTTCTGTTGGTAGTTTTTACACTACCCCGGTAGGCAGCTGAAAGGCACCACAAAACTTGTTCTACCTGCTTTCTGGGCTGAGATGGGGAATCGCTGAATTTTGGACTCGGCTGGTGACAAAATGTTCCAAACACACCCCATGCACAACTCCACCGGGGAAGGTGCCAGAAACGAGTTCTGTTGGTAGTTTTTACACTACCCCGGTAGGCAAGAGAAAGGCACCACAAAACTTGTTCTACCTGCTTTCTGGGCTGAGATGGGGAATCGCTGAATTTTGGACTCGGCTGGTGACAAAATGTTCCAAACACACCCCATGCACAACTCCACCGGGGAAGGTGCCAGAAACGAGTTCTGTTGGTAGTTTTTACACTACCCCGGTAGGCAGCTGAAAGGCACCACAAAACTTGTTCTACCTGCTTTCTGGGCTGAGATGGGGAATCGCTGAATTTTGGACTCGGCTGGTGACAAAATGTTCCAAACACACCCCATGCACAACTCCACCGGGGAAGGTGCCAGAAACGAGTTCTGTTGGTAGTTTTTACACTACCCCGGTAGGCAGCTGAAAGGCACCACAAAACTTGTTCTACCTGCTTTCTGGGCTGAGATGGGGAATCGCTGAATTTTGGACTCGGCTGGTGACAAAATGTTCCAAACACACCCCATGCACAACTCCACCGGGGAAGGTGCCAGAAACGAGTTCTGTTGGTAGTTTTTACACTACCCCGGTAGGCAGCTGAAAGGCACCACAAAACTTGTTGTACCTGCTTTCTGGGCTGAGATGGGGAATCGCTGAATTTTGGACTCGGCTGGTGACAAAATGTTCCAAACACACCCCATGCACAACTCCACCGGGGAAGGTGCCAGAAACGAGTTCTGTTGGTAGTTTTTACACTACCCCGGTAGGCACCTGAAAGGCACCACAAAACTTGTTCTACCTGCTTTCTGGGCTGAGATGGGGAATCGCTGAATTTTGGACTCGGCTGGTGACAAAATGTTCCAAACACACCCCATGCACAACTCCACCGGGGAAGGTGCCAGAAACGAGTTCTGTTGGTAGTTTTTACACTACCCCGGTAGGCAGCTGAAAGGCACCACAAAACTTGTTCTACCTGCTTTCTGGGCTGAGATGGGGAATCGCTGAATTTTGGACTCGGCTGGTGACAAAATGTTCCAAACACACCCCATGCACAACTCCACCGGGGAAGGTGCCAGAAACGAGTTCTGTTGGTAGTTTTTACACTACCCCGGTAGGCAAGAGAAAGGCACCACAAAACTTGTTCTACCTGCTTTCTGGGCTGAGATGGGGAATCGCTGAATTTTGGACTCGGCTGGTGACAAAATGTTCCAAATACACCCCATGCACAACTCCACCGGGGAAGGTGCCAGAAACGAGTTCTGTTGGTAGTTTTTACACTACCCCGGTAGGCAGCTGAAAGGCACCACAAAACTTGTTCTACCTGCTTTCCGGGCTGAGATGGGGAATCGCTGAATTTTGGACTCGGCTGGTGACAAAATGTTCCAAACACACCCCATGCACAACTCCACCGGGGAAGGTGCCAGAAACGAGTTCTGTTGGTAGTTTTTACACTACCCCGGTAGGCAAGAGAAAGGCACCACAAAACTTGTTCTACCTGCTTTCTGGGCTGAGATGGGGAACAGCTGAATTTTGGACTCGGCTGGTGACAAAATGTTCCAAACACACCCCATGCACACCTCCACTGGCAAAGGTGCCAGAAACGAGTTCTGTTGGTAGTTTTTACACTACCCCGGTAGGCAGCTGAAAGGCACCACAAAACTTGTTCTACCTGCTTTCTGGGCTGAGATGGGGAATCGCTGAATTTTGGACTCGGCAGCTGACAAAATGTTCCAAACACACCCCATGCACAACTCCACCAGGGAAGGTGCCAGAAACGAGTTCTGTTGGTAGTTTTTACACTACCCCGGTAGGCAGCTGAAAGGCACCACAAAACTTGTTCTACCTGCTTTCTGGGCTGAGATGGAGAATCGCTGAATTTTGAACTCGGATGGTGAAAAAATGTTCCAAACACACCCCATGCACAACTCCACCGGGGAAGGTGCCAGAAACGAGTTCTGTTGGTAGTTTTTACAGTACCCCAGTAGGCAGCTGAAAGGCACCACAAAAGTTTTTCTACCTGCTTTCTGGGCTGAGATGGGGAATCGCTGAATTTTGGACTCGGCTGGTGACAAAATGTTCCAAACACACCCCATGCACAACTCCACCGGAGAAGGTGCCAGAAACGAGTTCTGTTGGTAGTTTTTACACTACCCCGGTAGGCAAGAGAAAGGCACCACAAAACTTGTTGTACCTGCTTTCTGGGCTGAGATGGGGAATCGCTGAATTTTGGACTCGGCTGGTGACAAAATGTTCCAAACACACCCCATGCACAACTCCACCGGGGAAGGTGCCAGAAACGAGTTCTGTTGGGTAGTTTTTACACTACCCCGGTAGGCAGCTGAAAGGCACCACAAAACTTGTTCTACCTGCTTTCTGGGCTGAGATGGGGAATCGCTGAATTTTGGACTCGGCTGGTGACAAAATGTTCCAAACACACCCCATGCACAACTCCACCGGGGAAGGTGCCAGAAACGAGTTCTGTTGGTAGTTTTTACACTACCCCGGTAGGCAGCTGAAAGGCACCACAAAACTTGTTCTACCTGCTTTCTGGGCTGAGATGGGGAATCGCTGAATTTTGGACTCGGCTGGTGACAAAATGTTCCAAACACACCCCATGCACAACTCCACCGGGGAAGGTGCCAGAAACGAGTTCTGTTGGTAGTTTTTACACTACCCCGGTAGGCAGCTGAAAGGCACCACAAAACTTGTTCTACCTGCTTTCTGGGCTGAGATGGGGAACGGCTGAATTTTGGACTCGGCTGGTGACAAAATGTTCCAAACACACCCCATGCACAACTCCACTGGCAAAGGTGCCAGAAACGAGTTCTGTTGGTAGTTTTTTACACTACCCCGGTAGGCAGCTGAAAGGCACCACAAAACTTGTTCTACCTGCTTTCTGGGCTGAGATGGGGAATCGCTGAATTTTGGACTCGGCTGGTGACAAAATGTTCCAAACACACCCCATGCACAACTCCACCGGGGAAGGTGCCAGAAAGGAGTTCTGTTGGTAGTTTTTACACTACCCCGGTAGGCAGCTGAAAGGCACCACAAAACTTGTTCTACCTGCTTTCTGGGCTGAGATGGGGAATCGCTGAATTTTGGACTCGGCTGGTGACAAAATGTTCCAAACACACCCCATGCACAACTCCACCGGGGAAGGTGCCAGAAACGAGTTCTGTTGGTAGTTTTTACACTACCCCGGTAGGCAGCTGAAAGGCACCACAAAACTTGTTCTACCTGCTTTCTGGGCTGAGATGGGGAATCGCTGAATTTTGGACTCGGCTGGTGACAAAATGTTCCAAACACACCCCATGCACACCTCCACCGGGGAAGGTGCCAGAAACGAGTTCTGTTGGTAGTTTTTACACTACCCCGGTAGGCAGCTGAAAGGCACCACAAAACTTGTTCTACCTGCTTTCTGGGCTGAGATGGGGAATCGCTGAATTTTGGACTCGGCTGGTGACAAAATGTTCCAAACACACCCCATGCACAACTCCACCGGGGAAGGTGCCAGAAACGAGTTCTGTTGGTAGTTTTTACACTACCCCGGTAGGCAGCTGAAAGGCACCACAAAACTTGTTCTACCTGCTTTCTGGGCTGAGATGGGGAATCGCTGAATTTTGGACTCGGCTGGTGACAAAATGTTCCAAACACACCCCATGCACAACTCCACCGGGGAAGGTGCCAGAAACGAGTTCCGTTGGTAGTTTTTACACTACCCCGGTAGGCAGCTGAAAGGCACCACAAAACTTGTTGTACCTGCTTTCTGGGCTGAGATGGGGAATCGCTGAATTTTCGACTCGGCTGGTGACAAAATGTTCCAAACACACCCCATGCACAACTCCACCGGGGAAGGTGCCAGAAACGAGTTCCGTTGGTAGTTTTTACACTACCCCGGTAGGCAGCTGAAAGGCACCACAAAACTTGTTGTACCTGCTTTCTGGGCTGAGATGGGGAATCGCTGAATTTTGGACTCGGCTGGTGACAAAATGTTCCAAACACACCCCATGCACAACTCCACCGGGGAAGGTGCCAGAAAGGAGTTCTGTTGGTAGTTTTTACACTACCCCGGTAGGCAGCTGAAAGGCACCACAAAACTTGTTCTACCTGCTTTCTGGGCTGAGATGGGGAATCGCTGAATTTTGGACTCGGCTGGTGACAAAATGTTCCAAACACACCCCATGCACAACTCCACCGGGGAAGGTGCCAGAAACGAGTTCTGTTGGTAGTTTTTACACTACCCCGGTAGGCAGCTGAAAGGCACCACAAAACTTGTTCTACCTGCTTTCTGGGCTGAGATGGGGAATCGCTGAATTTTGGACTCGGCTGGTGACAAAATGTTCCAAACACACCCCATGCACAACTCCACCGGGGAAGGTGCCAGAAACGAGTTTCTGTTGGTAGTTTTTACACTACCCCGGTAGGCAGCTGAAAGGCACCACAAAACTTGTTCTACCTGCTTTCTGGGCTGAGATGGGGAATCGCTGAATTTTGGACTCGGCTGGTGACAAAATGTTCCAAACACACCCCATGCACACCTCCACCGGGGAAGGTGCCAGAAACGAGTTCTGTTGGTAGTTTTTACACTACCCCGGTAGGCAGCTGAAAGGCACCACAAAACTTGTTCTACCTGCTTTCTGGGCTGAGATGGGGAATCGCTGAATTTTGGACTCGGCTGGTGACAAAATGTTCCAAACACACCCCATGCACAACTCCACCGGGGAAGGTGCCAGAAACGAGTTCCGTTGGTAGTTTTTACACTACCCCGGTAGGCAGCTGAAAGGCACCACAAAACTTGTTCTACCTGCTTTCTGGGCTGAGATGGGGAATCGCTGAATTTTCGACTCGGCTGGTGACAAAATGTTCCAAACACACCCCATGCACAACTCCACTGGCAAAGGTGACAGAAACGAGTTCTGTTGGTAGTTTTTACACTACCCCGGTAGGCAGCTGAAAGGCACCACAAAACTTGTTCTACCTGCTTTCTGGGCTGAGATGGGGAATCGCTGAATTTTGGACTCGGCTGGTGACAAAATGTTCCAAACACACCCCATGCACAACTCCACCGGGGAAGGTGCCAGAAACGAGTTCTGTTGGTAGTTTTTACACTACCCCGGTAGGCAGCTGAAAGGCACCACAAAACTTGTTCTACCTGCTTTCTGGGCTGAGATGGGGAATCGCTGAATTTTGGACTCGGCTGGTGACAAAATGTTCCAAACACACCCCATGCACAACTCCACCGGGGAAGGTGCCAGAAACGAGTTCTGTTGGTAGTTTTTACACTACCCCGGTAGGCAGCTGAAAGGCACCACAAAACTTGTTCTACCTGCTTTCTGGGCTGAGATGGGGAATCGCTGAATTTTGGACTCGGCAGCTGACAAAATGTTCCAAACACACCCCATGCACAACTCCTCCGGGGAAGGTGCCAGAAACGAGTTCTGTTGGTAGTTTTTACACTACCCCGGTAGGCAGCTGAAAGGCACCACAAAACTTGTTCTACCTGCTTTCTGGGCTGAGATGGGGAATCGCTGAATTTTGGACTCGGCTGGTGACAAAATGTTCCAAACACACCCCATGCACAACTCCACCGGGGAAGGTGCCAGAAACGAGTTCTCTTGGTAGTTTTTACAGTACCCCGGTAGGCAAGAGAAAGGCACCACAAAACTTGTTCTACCTGCTTTCTGGGCTGAGATGGGGAATCGCTGAATTTTGGACTCGGCTGGTGACAAAATGTTCCAAACACACCCCATGCACAACTCCACCGGGGAAGGTGCCAGAAACGAGTTCTGTTGGTAGTTTTTACACTACCCCGGTAGGCAAGAGAAAGGCACCACAAAACTTGTTCTACCTGCTTTCTGGGCTGAGATGGGGAATCGCTGAATTTTGGACTCGGCTGGTGACAAAATGTTCCAAACACACCCCATGCACAACTCCACCGGGGAAGGTGCCAGAAACGAGTTCTGTTGGTAGTTTTTACACTACCCCGGTAGGCAAGAGAAAGGCACCACAAAACTTGTTCTACCTGCTTTCTGGGCTGAGATGGGGAATCGCTGAATTTTGGACTCGGCTGGTGACAAAATGTTCCAAACACACCCCATGCACACCTCCACCGGGGAAGGTGCCAGAAACGAGTTCTGTTGGTAGTTTTTACACTACCCCGGTAGGCAGCTGAAAGGCACCACAAAACTTGTTCTACCTGCTTTCTGGGCTGAGATGGAGAATCGCTGAATTTTGGACTCGGCTGGTGACAAAATGTTCCAAACACACCCCATGCACAACTCCACCGGGGAAGGTGCCAGAAACGAGTTCTGTTGGTAGTTTTTACACTACCCCGGTAGGCAGCTGAAAGGCACCACAAAACTTGTTCTACCTGCTTTCTGGGCTGAGATGGGGAATCGCTGAATTTTGGACTCGGCTGGTGACAAAATGTTCCAAACACACCCCATGCACAACTCCACCGGGGAAGGTGCCAGAAACGAGTTCCGTTGGTAGTTTTTACACTACCCCGGTAGGCAGCTGAAAGGCACCACAAAACTTGTTGTACCTGCTTTCTGGGCTGAGATGGGGAATCGCTGAATTTTGGACTCGGCTGGTGACAAAATGTTCCAAACACACCCCATGCACAACTCCACCGGGGAAGGTGCCAGAAACGAGTTCCGTTGGTAGTTTTTACACTACCCCGGTAGGCAGCTGAAAGGCACCACAAAACTTGTTCTACCTGCTTTCTGGGCTGAGATGGGGAATCGCTGAATTTTGGACTCGGCTGGTGACAAAATGTTCCAAACACACCCCATGCACAACTCCACCGGGGAAGGTGCCAGAAACGAGTTCTGTTGGTAGTTTTTACACTACCCCGGTAGGCAGCTGAAAGGCACCACAAAACTTGTTCTACCTGCTTTCTGGGCTGAGATGGGGAATCGCTGAATTTTGGACTCGGCTGGTGACAAAATGTTCCAAACACACCCCATGCACAACTCCACCGGCAAAGGTGCCAGAAACGAGTTCTGTTGGTAGTTTTTACACTACCCCGGTAGGCAGCTGAAAGGCACCACAAAACTTGTTCTACCTGCTTTCTGGGCTGAGATGGGGAATCGCTGAATTTTGGACTCGGCTGGTGACAAAATGTTCCAAACACACCCCATGCACACCTCCACCGGGGAAGGTGCCAGAAACGAGTTCTGTTGGTAGTTTTTACACTACCC
Source organism: Falco biarmicus (assembly GCF_023638135.1). Taxonomy (NCBI): domain Eukaryota; kingdom Metazoa; phylum Chordata; class Aves; order Falconiformes; family Falconidae; genus Falco; species Falco biarmicus. Next base: position 370,814 of record NW_026612011.1, on the reverse strand, counting down.
CGGTAGGCAGCTGAAAGGCACCACAAAACTTGTTCTACCTGCTTTCTGGGCTGAGATGGGGAATCGCTGAATTTTGGACTCGGCTGGTGACAAAATGTTCCAAACACACCCCATGCACAACTCCACCGGGGAAGGTGCCAGAAACGAGTTCTGTTGGTAGTTTTTACACTACCCCGGTAGGCAGCTGAAAGGCACCACAAAACTTGTTCTACCTGCTTTCTGGGCTGAGATGGGGAATCGCTGAATTTTGGACTCGGCTGGTGACAAAATGTTCCAAACACACCCCATGCACAACTCCACTGGCAAAGGTGACAGAAACGAGTTCTGTTGGTAGTTTTTACACTACCCCGGTAGGCAGCTGAAAGGCACCACAAAACTTGTTCTACCTGCTTTCTGGGCTGAGATGGGGAATCGCTGAATTTTGGACTCGGCTGGAGACAAAATGTTCCAAACACACCCCATGCACAACTCCACCGGGGAAGGTGCCAGAAACGAGTTCTGTTGGTAGTTTTTACACTACCCCGGTAGGCAGCTGAAAGGCACCACAAAACTTGTTCTACCTGCTTTCTGGGCTGAGATGGGGAATCGCTGAATTTTCGACTCGGCTGGTGACAAAATGTTCCAAACACACCCCATGCACAACTCCACCGGGGAAGGTGCCAGAAAGGAGTTCTGTTGGTAGTTTTTACACTACCCCGGTAGGCAGCTGAAAGGCACCACAAAACTTGTTCTACCTGCTTTCTGGGCTGAGATGAGGAACGGCGGAATTTTGGACTCGGCTGGTGACAAAATGTTCCAAACACACCCCATGCACAACTCCACCGGGGAAGGTGCCAGAAACGAGTTCTGTTGGTAGTTTTTACACTACCCCGGTAGGCAGCTGAAAGGAACCACAAAACTTGTTCTACCTGCTTTCTGGGCTGAGATGGGGAATCGCTGAATTTTGGACTCGGCTGGTGACAAAATGTTCCAAACACACCCCATGCACAACTCCACCGGGGAAGGTGCCAGAAACGAGTTCTGTTGGTAGTTTTTACACTACCCCGGTAGGCAGCTGAAAGGCACCACAAAACTTGTTCTACCTGCTTTCCGGGCTGAGATGGGGAATCGCTGAATTTTGGACTCGGCTGGTGACAAAATGTTCCAAACACACCCCATGCACAACTCCACCGGGGAAGGTGCCAGAAACGAGTTCTGTTGGTAGTTTTTACACTACCCCGGTAGGCAGCTGAAAGGCACCAGAAAACTTGTTCTACCTGCTTTCTGGGCTGAGATGGGGAATCGCTGAATTTTGGACTCGGCTGGTGACAAAATGTTCCAAACACACCCCATGCACAACTCCACCGGGGAAGGTGCCAGAAACGAGTTCTGTTGGTAGTTTTTACACTACCCCGGTAGGCAGCTGAAAGGCACCACAAAACTTGTTCTACCTGCTTTCTGGGCTGAGATGGGGAATCGCTGAATTTTGGACTCGGCTGGTGACAAAATGTTCCAAACACACCCCATGCACAACTCCACCGGCAAAGGTGCCAGAAACGAGTTCTGTTGGTAGTTTTTACACTACCCCGGTAGGCAGCTGAAAGGCACCACAAAACTTGTTCTACCTGCTTTCTGGGCTGAGATGGGGAATCGCTGAATTTTGGACTCGGCTGGTGACAAAATGTTCCAAACACACCCCATGCACACCTCCACCGGGGAAGGTGCCAGAAACGAGTTCTGTTGGTAGTTTTTACACTACCCCGGTAGGCAGCTGAAAGGCACCACAAAACTTGTTCTACCTGCTTTCTGGGCTGAGATGGGGAATCGCTGAATTTTGGACTCGGCTGGTGACAAAATGTTCCAAACACACCCCATGCACAACTCCACCGGGGAAGGTGCCAGAAACGAGTTCTGTTGGTAGTTTTTACACTACCCCGGTAGGCAGCTGAAAGGCACCACAAAACTTGTTCTACCTGCTTTCTGGGCTGAGATGGGGAATCGCTGAATTTTGGACTCGGCTGGTGACAAAATGTTCCAAACACACCCCATGCACAACTCCACTGGCAAAGGTGACAGAAACGAGTTCTGTTGGTAGTTTTTACACTACCCCGGTAGGCAGCTGAAAGGCACCACAAAACTTGTTCTACCTGCTTTCTGGGCTGAGATGGGGAATCGCTGAATTTTGGACTCGGCTGGTGACAAAATGTTCCAAACACACCCCATGCACAACTCCACCGGGGAAGGTGCCAGAAACGAGTTCTGTTGGTAGTTTTTACACTACCCCGGTAGGCAGCTGAAAGGCACCACAAAACTTGTTCTACCTGCTTTCTGGGCTGAGATGGGGAATCGCTGAATTTTGGACTCGGCTGGTGACAAAATGTTCCAAACACACCCCATGCACAACTCCACCGGGGAAGGTGCCAGAAACGAGTTCTGTTGGTAGTTTTTACACTACCCCGGTAGGCAGCTGAAAGGCACCACAAAACTTGTTCTACCTGCTTTCTGGGCTGAGATGAGGAACGGCGGAATTTTGGACTCGGCTGGTGACAAAATGTTCCAAACACACCCCATGCACAACTCCACCGGGGAAGGTGCCAGAAACGAGTTCTGTTGGTAGTTTTTACACTACCCCGGTAGGCAGCTGAAAGGAACCACAAAACTTGTTCTACCTGCTTTCTGGGCTGAGATGGGGAATCGCTGAATTTTGGACTCGGCTGGTGACAAAATGTTCCAAACACACCCCATGCACAACTCCACCGGGGAAGGTGCCAGAAACGAGTTCTGTTGGTAGTTTTTACACTACCCCGGTAGGCAGCTGAAAGGCACCACAAAACTTGTTCTACCTGCTTTCCGGGCTGAGATGGGGAATCGCTGAATTTTGGACTCGGCTGGTGACAAAATGTTCCAAACACACCCCATGCACAACTCCACCGGGGAAGGTGCCAGAAACGAGTTCTGTTGGTAGTTTTTACACTACCCCGGTAGGCAGCTGAAAGGCACCACAAAACTTGTTCTACCTGCTTTCTGGGCTGAGATGGGGAATCGCTGAATTTTCGACTCGGCTGGTGACAAAATGTTCCAAACACACCCCATGCACAACTCCACTGGCAAAGGTGACAGAAACGAGTTCTGTTGGTAGTTTTTACACTACCCCGGTAGGCAGCTGAAAGGCACCACAAAACTTGTTCTACCTGCTTTCTGGGCTGAGATGGGGAATCGCTGAATTTTGGACTCGGCTGGTGACAAAATGTTCCAAACACACCCCATGCACAACTCCACCGGGGAAGGTGCCAGAAACGAGTTCTGTTGGTAGTTTTTACACTACCCCGGTAGGCAGCTGAAAGGCACCACAAAACTTGTTCTACCTGCTTTCTGGGCTGAGATGGGGAATCGCTGAATTTTGGACTCGGCTGGTGACAAAATGTTCCAAACACACCCCATGCACAACTCCACCGGGGAAGGTGCCAGAAACGAGTTCTGTTGGTAGTTTTTACACTACCCCGGTAGGCAGCTGAAAGGCACCACAAAACTTGTTCTACCTGCTTTCTGGGCTGAGATGAGGAACGGCGGAATTTTGGACTTGGCTGGTGACAAAATGTTCCAAACACACCCCATGCACAACTCCACCGGGGAAGGTGCCAGAAACGAGTTCTGTTGGTAGTTTTTACACTACCCCGGTAGGCAGCTGAAAGGAACCACAAAACTTGTTCTACCTGCTTTCTGGGCTGAGATGGGGAATCGCTGAATTTTGGACTCGGCTGGTGACAAAATGTTCCAAACACACCCCATGCACAACTCCACCGGGGAAGGTGCCAGAAACGAGTTCTGTTGGTAGTTTTTACACTACCCCGGTAGGCAGCTGAAAGGCACCACAAAACTTGTTCTACCTGCTTTCCGGGCTGAGATGGGGAATCGCTGAATTTTGGACTCGGCTGGTGACAAAATGTTCCAAACACACCCCATGCACAACTCCACCGGGGAAGGTGCCAGAAACGAGTTCTGTTGGTAGTTTTTACACTACCCCGGTAGGCAGCTGAAAGGCACCACAAAACTTGTTCTACCTGCTTTCTGGGCTGAGATGGGGAATCGCTGAATTTTGGACTCGGCTGGTGACAAAATGTTCCAAACACACCCCATGCACAACTCCACCGGGGAAGGTGCCAGAAACGAGTTCTGTTGGTAGTTTTTTACACTACCCCGGTAGGCAGCTGAAAGGCACCACAAAACTTGTTCTACCTGCTTTCTGGGCTGAGATGGGGAATCGCTGAATTTTGGACTCGGCAGCTGACAAAATGTTCCAAACACACCCCATGCACAACTCCTCCGGGGAAGGTGCCAGAAACGAGTTCTGTTGGTAGTTTTTACACTACCCCGGTAGGCAGCTGAAAGGCACCACAAAACTTGTTCTACCTGCTTTCTGGGCTGAGATGGGGAACAGCTGAATTTTGGACTCGGCTGGTGACAAAATGTTCCAAACACACCCCATGCACAACTCCACTGGCAAAGGTGCCAGAAACGAGTTCTGTTGGTAGTTTTTACACTACCCCGGTAGGCAGCTGAAAGGCACCACAAAACTTGTTCTACCTGCTTTCCGGGCTGAGATGGGGAATCGCTGAATTTTGGACTCGGCTGGTGACAAAATGTTCCAAACACACCCCATGCACAACTCCACCGGGGAAGGTGCCAGAAACGAGTTCTGTTGGTAGTTTTTACACTACCCCGGTAGGCAGCTGAAAGGCACCAGAAAACTTGTTCTACCTGCTTTCTGGGCTGAGATGGGGAACGGCGGAATTTTGGACTCGGCTGGTGACAAAATGTTCCAAACACACCCCATGCACAACTCCACCGGGGAAGGTGCCAGAAACGAGTTCTGTTGGTAGTTTTTACACTACCCCGGTAGGCAGCTGAAAGGCACCACAAAACTTGTTCTACCTGCTTTCTGGGCTGAGATGGGGAATCGCTGAATTTTGGACTCGGCTGGTGACAAAATGTTCCAAACACACCCCATGCACAACTCCACCGGGGAAGGTGCCAGAAACGAGTTCTGTTGGTAGTTTTTACACTACCCCGGTAGGCAAGAGAAAGGCACCACAAAACTTGTTCTACCTGCTTTCTGGGCTGAGATGGGGAATCGCTGAATTTTGGACTCGGCTGGTGACAAAATGTTCCAAACACACCCCATGCACAACTCCACCGGGGAAGGTGCCAGAAACGAGTTCTGTTGGTAGTTTTTACACTACCCCGGTAGGCAGCTGAAAGGCACCACAAAACTTGTTGTACCTGCTTTCTGGGCTGAGATGGGGAACGGCTGAATTTTGGACTCGGCTGGTGACAAAATGTTCCAAACACACCCCATGCACAACTCCACCGGGGAAGGTGCCAGAAACGAGTTCTGTTGGTAGTTTTTACACTACCCCGGTAGGCAGCTGAAAGGCACCACAAAACTTGTTCTACCTGCTTTCTGGGCTGAGATGGGGAATCGCTGAATTTTGGACTCGGCTGGTGACAAAATGTTCCAAACACACCCCATGCACAACTCCACCGGGGAAGGTGCCAGAAAGGAGTTCTGTTGGTAGTTTTTACACTACCCCGGTAGGCAAGAGAAAGGCACCACAAAACTTGTTCTACCTGCTTTCTGGGCTGAGATGGGGAATCGCTGAATTTTGGACTCGGCTGGTGACAAAATGTTCCAAACACACCCCATGCACAACTCCACCGGGGAAGGTGCCAGAAACGAGTTCTGTTGGTAGTTTTTACACTACCCCGGTAGGCAGCTGAAAGGCACCACAAAACTTGTTCTACCTGCTTTCTGGGCTGAGATGGGGAACGGCTGAATTTTGGACTCGGCTGGTGACAAAATGTTCCAAACACACCCCATGCACAACTCCACTGGCAAAGGTGCCAGAAACGAGTTCTGTTGGTAGTTTTTACACTACCCCGGTAGGCAGCTGAAAGGCACCACAAAACTTGTTCTACCTGCTTTCTGGGCTGAGATGGGGAATCGCTGAATTTTGGACTCGGCTGGTGAAAAAATGTTCCAAACACACCCCATGCACAACTCCACCGGGGAAGGTGCCAGAAAGGAGTTCTGTTGGTAGTTTTTTACACTACCCCGGTAGGCAGCTGAAAGGCACCACAAAACTTGTTCTACCTGCTTTCTGGGCTGAGATGGGGAATCGCTGAATTTTGGACTCGGCTGGTGACAAAATGTTCCAAACACACCCCATGCACAACTCCACCGGGGAAGGTGCCAGAAACGAGTTCTGTTGGTAGTTTTTACACTACCCCGGTAGGCAGCTGAAAGGCACCACAAAACTTGTTCTACCTGCTTTCTGGGCTGAGATGGAGAATCGCTGAATTTTGGACTCGGCTGGTGACAAAATGTTCCAAACACACCCCATGCACACCTCCACCGGGGAAGGTGCCAGAAACGAGTTCTGTTGGTAGTTTTTTACACTACCCCGGTAGGCAGCTGAAAGGCACCACAAAACTTGTTCTACCTGCTTTCTGGGCTGAGATGGGGAATCGCTGAATTTTGGACTCGGCTGGTGACAAAATGTTCCAAACACACCCCATGCACAACTCCACCGGGGAAGGTGCCAGAAACGAGTTCTGTTGGTAGTTTTTACACTACCCCGGTAGGCAGCTGAAAGGCACCACAAAACTTGTTCTACCTGCTTTCTGGGCTGAGATGGGGAATCGCTGAATTTTGGACTCGGCTGGTGACAAAATGTTCCAAACACACCCCATGCACAACTCCACCGGGGAAGGTGCCAGAAACGAGTTCCGTTGGTAGTTTTTACACTACCCCGGTAGGCAGCTGAAAGGCACCACAAAACTTGTTGTACCTGCTTTCTGGGCTGAGATGGGGAATCGCTGAATTTTGGACTCGGCTGGTGACAAAATGTTCCAAACACACCCCATGCACAACTCCACCGGAGAAGGTGCCAGAAACGAGTTCTGTTGTAGTTTTTACACTACCCCGGTAGGCAGCTGAAAGGCACCACAAAACTTGTTCTACCTGCTTTCTGGGCTGAGATGGGGAATCGCTGAATTTTGGACTCGGCTGGTGACAAAATGTTCCAAACACACCCCATGCACAACTCCACCGGGGAAGGTGCCAGAAAGGAGTTCTGTTGGTAGTTTTTACACTACCCCGGTAGGCAGCTGAAAGGCACCACAAAACTTGTTCTACCTGCTTTCTGGGCTGAGATGGGGAATCGCTGAATTTTGGACTCGGCTGGTGACAAAATGTTCCAAACACACCCCATGCACAACTCCACCGGGGAAGGTGCCAGAAACGAGTTCTGTTGGTAGTTTTTACACTACCCCGGTAGGCAGCTGAAAGGCACCACAAAACTTGTTCTACCTGCTTTCTGGGCTGAGATGGGGAATCGCTGAATTTTGGACTCGGCTGGTGACAAAATGTTCCAAATACACCCCATGCACAACTCCACTGGCAAAGGTGACAGAAACGAGTTCTGTTGGTAGTTTTTTACACTACCCCGGTAGGCAGCTGAAAGGCACCACAAAACTTGTTCTACCTGCTTTCTGGGCTGAGATGGGGAATCGCTGAATTTTGGACTCGGCTGGTGACAAAATGTTCCAAACACACCCCATGCACAACTCCACCGGGGAAGGTGCCAGAAACGAGTTCTGTTGGTAGTTTTTACACTACCCCGGTAGGCAGCTGAAAGGCACCACAAAACTTGTTCTACCTGCTTTCTGGGCTGAGATGGGGAATCGCTGAATTTTGGACTCGGCTGGTGACAAAATGTTCCAAACACACCCCATGCACAACTCCACCGGGGAAGGTGCCAGAAACGAGTTCTGTTGGTAGTTTTTACACTACCCCGGTAGGCAGCTGAAAGGCACCACAAAACTTGTTCTACCTGCTTTCTGGGCTGAGATGGGGAATCGCTGAATTTTGGACTCGGCTGGTGACAAAATGTTCCAAACACACCCCATGCACAACTCCACCGGGGAAGGTGCCAGAAACGAGTTCTGTTGGTAGTTTTTACACTACCCCGGTAGGCAGCTGAAAGGCACCACAAAACTTGTTCTACCTGCTTTCTGGGCTGAGATGGGGAATCGCTGAATTTTGGACTCGGCTGGTGACAAAATGTTCCAAACACACCCCATGCACACCTCCACCGGGGAAGGTGCCAGAAACGAGTTCTGTTGGTAGTTTTTACACTACCCCGGTAGGCAGCTGAAAGGCACCACAAAACTTGTTCTACCTGCTTTCTGGGCTGAGATGGGGAATCGCTGAATTTTGGACTCGGCTGGTGACAAAATGTTCCAAACACACCCCATGCACAACTCCACCGGGGAAGGTGCCAGAAACGAGTTCTGTTGGTAGTTTTTACACTACCCCGGTAGGCAGCTGAAAGGCACCACAAAACTTGTTCTACCTGCTTTCTGGGCTGAGATGGGGAATCGCTGAATTTTGGACTCGGCTGGTGACAAAATGTTCCAAACACACCCCATGCACAACTCCACCGGGGAAGGTGCCAGAAACGAGTTCTGTTGGTAGTTTTTACACTACCCCGGTAGGCACCTGAAAGGCACCACAAAACTTGTTCTACCTGCTTTCTGGGCTGAGATGGGGAACAGTTGAATTTTGGACTCGGCTGGTGACAAAATGTTCCAAACACACCCCATGCACAACTCCACCGGGGAAGGTGCCAGAAACGAGTTCTGTTGGTAGTTTTTACACTACCCCGGTAGGCAGCTGAAAGGCACCACAAAAGTTGTTGTACCTGCTTTCTGGGCTGAGATGGGGAATCGCTGACTTTTGGACTCGGCTGGTGACAAAATGTTCCAAACACACCCCATGCACAACTCCACCGGGGAAGGTGCCAGAAACGAGTTCTGTTGGTAGTTTTTACACTACCCCGGTAGGCAGCTGAAAGGCACCACAAAACTTGTTCTACCTGCTTTCTGGGCTGAGATGGGGAATCGCTGAATTTTGGACTCGGCTGGTGACAAAATGTTCCAAACACACCCCATGCACAACTCCACCGGGGAAGGTGCCAGAAACGAGTTCTGTTGGTAGTTTTTACACTACCCCGGTAGGCAGCTGAAAGGCACCACAAAACTTGTTCTACCTGCTTTCTGGGCTGAGATGGGGAATCGCTGAATTTTGGACTCGGCTGGTGACAAAATGTTCCAAACACACCCCATGCACAACTCCACCGGGGAAGGTGCCAGAAACGAGTTCTGTTGGTAGTTTTTACACTACCCCGGTAGGCAGCTGAAAGGCACCACAAAACTTGTTCTACCTGCTTTCCGGGCTGAGATGGGGAATCGCTGAATTTTGGACTCGGCTGGTGACAAAATGTTCCAAACACACCCCATGCACAACTCCACCGGGGAAGGTGCCAGAAACGAGTTCTGTTGGTAGTTTTTACACTACCCCGGTAGGCAAGAGAAAGGCACCACAAAACTTGTTCTACCTGCTTTCTGGGCTGAGATGGGGAATCGCTGAATTTTGGACTCGGCTGGTGACAAAATGTTCCAAACACACCCCATGCACAACTCCACCGGGGAAGGTGCCAGAAACGAGTTCTGTTGGTAGTTTTTACAGTACCCCGGTAGGCACCTGAAAGGCACCACAAAACTTGTTCTACCTGCTTTCTGGGCTGAGATGGGGAATCGCTGAATTTTGGACTCGGCTGGTGACAAAATGTTCCAAACACACCCCATGCACACCTCCACCGGGGAAGGTGCCAGAAACGAGTTCTGTTGGTAGTTTTTACACTACCCCGGTAGGCAGCTGAAAGGCACCACAAAACTTGTTCTACCTGCTTTCTGGGCTGAGATGGGGAATCGCTGAATTTTGGACTCGGCTGGTGACAAAATGTTCCAAACACACCCCATGCACACCTCCACCGGGGAAGGTGCCAGAAACGAGTTCTGTTGGTAGTTTTTACACTACCCCGGTAGGCAGCTGAAAGGCACCACAAAACTTGTTCTACCTGCTTTCTGGGCTGAGATGAGGAACGGCGGAATTTTGGACTCGGCTGGTGACAAAATGTTCCAAACACACCCCATGCACAACTCCACCGGGGAAGGTGCCAGAAACGAGTTCTGTTGGTAGTTTTTACACTACCCCGGTAGGCAAGAGAAAGGCACCACAAAACTTGTTCTACCTGCTTTCTGGGCTGAGATGGGGAATCGCTGAATTTTGGACTCGGCTGGTGACAAAATGTTCCAAACACACCCCATGCACAACTCCACCGGGGAAGGTGCCAGAAACGAGTTCTGTTGGTAGTTTTTACACTACCCCGGTAGGCAGCTGAAAGGCACCACAAAACTTGTTCTACCTGCTTTCTGGGCTGAGATGGGGAATCGCTGAATTTTCGACTCGGCTGGTGACAAAATGTTCCAAACACACCCCATGCACAACTCCACCGGGGAAGGTGCCAGAAACGAGTTCTGTTGGTAGTTTTTACACTACCCCGGTAGGCAGCTGAAAGGCACCACAAAACTTGTTCTACCTGCTTTCCGGGCTGAGATGGGGAATCGCTGAATTTTGGACTCGGCTGGTGACAAAATGTTCCAAACACACCCCATGCACAACTCCACCGGGGAAGGTGCCAGAAACGAGTTCTGTTGGTAGTTTTTACACTACCCCGGTAGGCAAGAGAAAGGCACCACAAAACTTGTTCTACCTGCTTTCTGGGCTGAGATGGGGAATCGCTGAATTTTGGACTCGGCTGGTGACAAAATGTTCCAAACACACCCCATGCACAACTCCACCGGGGAAGGTGCCAGAAACGAGTTCTCTTGGTAGTTTTTACAGTACCCCGGTAGGCACCTGAAAGGCACCACAAAACTTGTTCTACCTGCTTTCTGGGCTGAGATGGGGAATCGCTGAATTTTGGACTCGGCTGGTGACAAAATGTTCCAAACACACCCCATGCACACCTCCACCGGGGAAGGTGCCAGAAACGAGTTCTGTTGGTAGTTTTTACACTACCCCGGTAGGCAGCTGAAAGGCACCACAAAACTTGTTCTACCTGCTTTCTGGGCTGAGATGGGGAATCGCTGAATTTTGGACTCGGCTGGTGACAAAATGTTCCAAACACACCCCATGCACACCTCCACCGGGGAAGGTGCCAGAAACGAGTTCTGTTGGTAGTTTTTACACTACCCCGGTAGGCAGCTGAAAGGCACCACAAAACTTGTTCTACCTGCTTTCTGGGCTGAGATGGGGAATCGCTGAATTTTGGACTCGGCTGGTGACAAAATGTTCCAAACACACCCCATGCACAACTCCACCGGGGAAGGTGCCAGAAACGAGTTCTGTTGGTAGTTTTTACACTACCCCGGTAGGCAGCTGAAAGGCACCACAAAACTTGTTCTACCTGCTTTCTGGGCTGAGATGGGGAATCGCTGAATTTTGGACTCGGCTGGTGACAAAATGTTCCAAACACACCCCATGCACAACTCCACCGGGGAAGGTGCCAGAAACGAGTTCTGTTGGTAGTTTTTACACTACCCCGGTAGGCAGCTGAAAGGCACCACAAAACTTGTTCTACCTGCTTTCTGGGCTGAGATGAGGAACGGCGGAATTTTGGACTCGGCTGGTGACAAAATGTTCCAAACACACCCCATGCACAACTCCACCGGGGAAGGTGCCAGAAACGAGTTCTGTTGGTAGTTTTTACACTACCCCGGTAGGCAGCTGAAAGGCACCACAAAACTTGTTGTACCTGCTTTCTGGGCTGAGATGGGGAATCGCTGAATTTTGGACTCGGCTGGTGACAAAATGTTCCAAACACACCCCATGCACAACTCCACCGGGGAAGGTGCCAGAAACGAGTTCTGTTGGTAGTTTTTACACTACCCCGGTAGGCAGCTGAAAGGCACCACAAAACTTGTTGTACCTGCTTTCTGGGCTGAGATGGGGAATCGCTGAATTTTGGACTCGGCTGGTGACAAAATGTTCCAAACACACCCCATGCACACCTCCACCGGGGAAGGTGCCAGAAACGAGTTCTGTTGGTAGTTTTTACACTACCCCGGTAGGCACCTGAAAGGCACCACAAAACTTGTTCTACCTGCTTTCTGGGCTGAGATGGGGAATCGCTGAATTTTGGACTCGGCTGGTGACAAAATGTTCCAAACACACCCCATGCACAACTCCACCGGGGAAGGTGCCAGAAACGAGTTCTGTTGGTAGTTTTTACACTACCCCGGTAGGCAAGAGAAAGGCACCACAAAACTTGTTCTACCTGCTTTCTGGGCTGAGATGGGGAATCGCTGAATTTTGGACTCGGCTGGTGACAAAATGTTCCAAACACACCCCATGCACAACTCCACCGGGGAAGGTGCCAGAAACGAGTTCTGTTGGTAGTTTTTACACTACCCCGGTAGGCAGCTGAAAGGCACCACAAAACTTGTTCTACCTGCTTTCTGGGCTGAGATGGGGAATCGCTGAATTTTGGACTCGGCTGGTGACAAAATGTTCCAAACACACCCCATGCACAACTCCACCGGGGAAGGTGCCAGAAACGAGTTCTGTTGGTAGTTTTTACACTACCCCGGTAGGCAGCTGAAAGGCACCACAAAACTTGTTCTACCTGCTTTCTGGGCTGAGATGGGGAATCGCTGAATTTTCGACTCGGCTGGTGACAAAATGTTCCAAACACACCCCATGCACAACTCCACCGGGGAAGGTGCCAGAAACGAGTTCTGTTGGTAGTTTTTACACTACCCCGTTAGGCAGCTGAAAGGCACCACAAAACTTGTTCTACCTGCTTTCTGGGCTGAGATGGGGAATCGCTGAATTTTGGACTCGGCTGGTGACAAAATGTTCCAAATACACCCCATGCACAACTCCACCGGGGAAGGTGCCAGAAACGAGTTCTGTTGGTAGTTTTTACACTACCCCGGTAGGCAAGAGAAAGGCACCACAAAACTTGTTCTACCTGCTTTCTGGGCTGAGATGGGGAATCGCTGAATTTTGGACTCGGCTGGTGACAAAATGTTCCAAACACACCCCATGCACAACTCCACCGGGGAAGGTGCCAGAAACGAGTTCTGTTGGTAGTTTTTACACTACCCCGGTAGGCAGCTGAAAGGCACCACAAAACTTGTTCTACCTGCTTTCTGGGCTGAGATGGGGAATCGCTGAATTTTGGACTCGGCTGGTGACAAAATGTTCCAAACACACCCCATGCACAACTCCACCGGGGAAGGTGCCAGAAACGAGTTCTGTTGGTAGTTTTTACACTACCCCGGTAGGCAAGAGAAAGGCACCACAAAACTTGTTCTACCTGCTTTCTGGGCTGAGATGGGGAATCGCTGAATTTTGGACTCGGCTGGTGACAAAATGTTCCAAACACACCCCATGCACAACTCCACCGGGGAAGGTGCCAGAAACGAGTTCTGTTGGTAGTTTTTACACTACCCCGGTAGGCAGCTGAAAGGCACCACAAAACTTGTTCTACCTGCTTTCTGGGCTGAGATGGGGAATCGCTGAATTTTGGACTCGGCTGGTGACAAAATGTTCCAAACACACCCCATGCACAACTCCACCGGGGAAGGTGCCAGAAACGAGTTCTGTTGGTAGTTTTTACACTACCCCGGTAGGCAGCTGAAAGGCACCACAAAACTTGTTCTACCTGCTTTCTGGGCTGAGATGGGGAATCGCTGAATTTTGGACTCGGCTGGTGACAAAATGTTCCAAACACACCCCATGCACAACTCCACCGGGGAAGGTGCCAGAAACGAGTTCTGTTGGTAGTTTTTACACTACCCCGGTAGGCAAGAGAAAGGCACCACAAAACTTGTTGTACCTGCTTTCTGGGCTGAGATGGGGAATCGCTGAATTTTGGACTCGGCTGGTGACAAAATGTTCCAAACACACCCCATGCACAACTCCACCGGGGAAGGTGCCAGAAACGAGTTCTGTTGGTAGTTTTTACACTACCCCGGTAGGCAGCTGAAAGGCACCACAAAACTTGTTCTACCTGCTTTCTGGGCTGAGATGAGGAACGGCGGAATTTTGGACTCGGCTGGTGACAAAATGTTCCAAACACACCCCATGCACAACTCCACCGGGGAAGGTGCCAGAAACGAGTTCTGTTGGTAGTTTTTACACTACCCCGGTAGGCAGCTGAAAGGCACCACAAAACTTGTTGTACCTGCTTTCTGGGCTGAGATGGGGAATCGCTGAATTTTGGACTCGGCTGGTGACAAAATGTTCCAAACACACCCCATGCACAACTCCACCGGGGAAGGTGCCAGAAACGAGTTCTGTTGGTAGTTTTTACACTACCCCGGTAGGCACCTGAAAGGCACCACAAAACTTGTTCTACCTGCTTTCTGGGCTGAGATGGGGAATCGCTGAATTTTGGACTCGGCTGGTGACAAAATGTTCCAAACACACCCCATGCACAACTCCACCGGGGAAGGTGCCAGAAACGAGTTCTGTTGGTAGTTTTTACACTACCCCCGGTAGGCAAGAGAAAGGCACCACAAAACTTGTTCTACCTGCTTTCTGGGCTGAGATGGGGAATCGCTGAATTTTGGACTCGGCTGGTGACAAAATGTTCCAAACACACCCCATGCACAACTCCACCGGGGAAGGTGCCAGAAACGAGTTCTGTTGGTAGTTTTTACACTACCCCGGTAGGCAGCTGAAAGGCACCACAAAACTTGTTCTACCTGCTTTCTGGGCTGAGATGGGGAATCGCTGAATTTTGGACTCGGCTGGTGACAAAATGTTCCAAACACACCCCATGCACAACTCCACCGGGGAAGGTGCCAGAAACGAGTTCTGTTGGTAGTTTTTACACTACCCCGGTAGGCAGCTGAAAGGCACCACAAAACTTGTTCTACCTGCTTTCTGGGCTGAGATGGGGAATCGCTGAATTTTCGACTCGGCTGGTGACAAAATGTTCCAAACACACCCCATGCACAACTCCACCGGGGAAGGTGCCAGAAACGAGTTCTGTTGGTAGTTTTTACACTACCCCGTTAGGCAGCTGAAAGGCACCACAAAACTTGTTCTACCTGCTTTCTGGGCTGAGATGGGGAATCGCTGAATTTTGGACTCGGCTGGTGACAAAATGTTCCAAATACACCCCATGCACAACTCCACCGGGGAAGGTGCCAGAAACGAGTTCTGTTGGTAGTTTTTACACTACCCCGGTAGGCAAGAGAAAGGCACCACAAAACTTGTTCTACCTGCTTTCTGGGCTGAGATGGGGAATCGCTGAATTTTGGACTCGGCTGGTGACAAAATGTTCCAAACACACCCCATGCACAACTCCACCGGGGAAGGTGCCAGAAACGAGTTCTGTTGGTAGTTTTTACACTACCCCGGTAGGCAGCTGAAAGACACCACAAAACTTGTTCTACCTGCTTTCTGGGCTGAGATGGGGAATCGCTGAATTTTGGACTCGGCTGGTGACAAAATGTTCCAAACACACCCCATGCACAACTCCACCGGGGAAGGTGCCAGAAACGAGTTCTGTTGGTAGTTTTTACACTACCCCGGTAGGCAGCTGAAAGGCACCACAAAACTTGTTCTACCTGCTTTCCGGGCTGAGATGGGGAATCGCTGAATTTTGGACTCGGCTGGTGACAAAATGTTCCAAACACACCCCATGCACAACTCCACCGGGGAAGGTGCCAGAAACGAGTTCTGTTGGTAGTTTTTACACTACCCCGGTAGGCAAGAGAAAGGCACCACAAAACTTGTTCTACCTGCTTTCTGGGCTGAGATGGGGAATAGCTGAATTTTGGACTCGGCTGGTGACAAAATGTTCCAAACACACCCCATGCACAACTCCACCGGGGAAGGTGCCAGAAACGAGTTCTGTTGGTAGTTTTTACAGTACCCCGGTAGGCACCTGAAAGGCACCACAAAACTTGTTCTACCTGCTTTCTGGGCTGAGATGGGGAATCGCTGAATTTTGGACTCGGCTGGTGACAAAATGTTCCAAACACACCCCATGCACACCTCCACCGGGGAAGGTGCCAGAAACGAGTTCTGTTGGTAGTTTTTACACTACCCCGGTAGGCAGCTGAAAGGCACCACAAAACTTGTTCTACCTGCTTTCTGGGCTGAGATGGGGAATCGCTGAATTTTGGACTCGGCTGGTGACAAAATGTTCCAAACACACCCCATGCACAACTCCACCGGGGAAGGTGCCAGAAACGAGTTCTGTTGGTAGTTTTTACACTACCCCGGTAGGCAGCTGAAAGGCACCACAAAACTTGTTCTACCTGCTTTCTGGGCTGAGATGAGGAACGGCGGAATTTTGGACTCGGCTGGTGACAAAATGTTCCAAACACACCCCATGCACAACTCCACCGGGGAAGGTGCCAGAAACGAGTTCTGTTGGTAGTTTTTACACTACCCCGGTAGGCAGCTGAAAGGAACCACAAAACTTGTTCTACCTGCTTTCTGGGCTGAGATGGGGAATCGCTGAATTTTGGACTCGGCTGGTGACAAAATGTTCCAAACACACCCCATGCACACCTCCACCGGGGAAGGTGCCAGAAACGAGTTCTGTTGGTAGTTTTTACACTACCCCGGTAGGCAGCTGAAAGGCACCACAAAACTTGTTCTACCTGCTTTCCGGGCTGAGATGGGGAATCGCTGAATTTTGGACTCGGCTGGTGACAAAATGTTCCAAACACACCCCATGCACAACTCCACCGGGGAAGGTGCCAGAAACGAGTTCTGTTGGTAGTTTTTACACTACCCCGGTAGGCAGCTGAAAGGCACCACAAAACTTGTTCTACCTGCTTTCTGGGCTGAGATGGGGAATCGCTGAATTTTGGACTCGGCTGGTGACAAAATGTTCCAAACACACCCCATGCACAACTCCACCGGGGAAGGTGCCAGAAACGAGTTCTGTTGGTAGTTTTTACACTACCCCGGTAGGCACCTGAAAGGCACCACAAAACTTGTTCTACCTGCTTTCTGGGCTGAGATGGGGAACAGTTGAATTTTGGACTCGGCTGGTGACAAAATGTTCCAAACACACCCCATGCACAACTCCACCGGGGAAGGTGCCAGAAACGAGTTCTGTTGGTAGTTTTTACACTACCCCGGTAGGCAGCTGAAAGGCACCACAAAAGTTGTTGTACCTGCTTTCTGGGCTGAGATGGGGAATCGCTGACTTTTGGACTCGGCTGGTGACAAAATGTTCCAAACACACCCCATGCACAACTCCACCGGGGAAGGTGCCAGAAACGAGTTCTGTTGGTAGTTTTTACACTACCCCGGTAGGCAGCTGAAAGGCACCACAAAACTTGTTCTACCTGCTTTCCGGGCTGAGATGGGGAATCGCTGAATTTTGGACTCGGCTGGTGACAAAATGTTCCAAACACACCCCATGCACAACTCCACCGGGGAAGGTGCCAGAAACGAGTTCTGTTGGTAGTTTTTACACTACCCCGGTAGGCAGCTGAAAGGCACCACAAAACTTGTTCTACCTGCTTTCTGGGCTGAGATGGGGAATCGCTGAATTTTGGACTCGGCTGGTGACAAAATGTTCCAAACACACCCCATGCACAACTCCACCGGGGAAGGTGCCAGAAACGAGTTCTGTTGGTAGTTTTTACACTACCCCGGTAGGCAGCTGAAAGGCACCACAAAACTTGTTCTACCTGCTTTCCGGGCTGAGATGGGGAATCGCTGAATTTTGGACTCGGCTGGTGACAAAATGTTCCAAACACACCCCATGCACAACTCCACCGGGGAAGGTGCCAGAAACGAGTTCTGTTGGTAGTTTTTACACTACCCCGGTAGGCAAGAGAAAGGCACCACAAAACTTGTTCTACCTGCTTTCTGGGCTGAGATGGGGAATAGCTGAATTTTGGACTCGGCTGGTGACAAAATGTTCCAAACACACCCCATGCACAACTCCACCGGGGAAGGTGCCAGAAACGAGTTCTGTTGGTAGTTTTTACAGTACCCCGGTAGGCACCTGAAAGGCACCACAAAACTTGTTCTACCTGCTTTCTGGCCTGAGATGGGGAATCGCTGAATTTTGGACTCGGCTGGTGACAAAATGTTCCAAACACACCCCATGCACACCTCCACCGGGGAAGGTGCCAGAAACGAGTTCTGTTGGTAGTTTTTACACTACCCCGGTAGGCAGCTGAAAGGCACCACAAAACTTGTTCTACCTGCTTTCTGGGCTGAGATGGGGAATCGCTGAATTTTCGACTCGGCTGGTGACAAAATGTTCCAAACACACCCCATGCACAACTCCACCGGGGAAGGTGCCAGAAACGAGTTCTGTTGGTAGTTTTTACACTACCCCGGTAGGCAGCTGAAAGGCACCACAAAACTTGTTCTACCTGCTTTCTGGGCTGAGATGAGGAACGGCGGAATTTTGGACTCGGCTGGTGACAAACTGTTCCAAACACACCCCATGCACAACTCCACCGGGGAAGGTGCCAGAAACGAGTTCTGTTGGTAGTTTTTACACTACCCCGGTAGGCAGCTGAAAGGAACCACAAAACTTGTTCTACCTGCTTTCTGGGCTGAGATGGGGAATCGCTGAATTTTGGACTCGGCTGGTGACAAAATGTTCCAAACACACCCCATGCACAACTCCACCGGGGAAGGTGCCAGAAACGAGTTCTGTTGGTAGTTTTTACACTACCCCGGTAGGCAGCTGAAAGGCACCACAAAACTTGTTCTACCTGCTTTCCGGGCTGAGATGGGGAATCGCTGAATTTTGGACTCGGCTGGTGACAAAATGTTCCAAACACACCCCATGCACAACTCCACCGGGGAAGGTGCCAGAAACGAGTTCTGTTGGTAGTTTTTACACTACCCCGGTAGGCAGCTGAAAGGCACCAGAAAACTTGTTCTACCTGCTTTCTGGGCTGAGATGGGGAATCGCTGAATTTTGGACTCGGCTGGTGACAAAATGTTCCAAACACACCCCATGCACAACTCCACCGGGGAAGGTGCCAGAAACGAGTTCTGTTGGTAGTTTTTACACTACCCCGGTAGGCAGCTGAAAGGCACCACAAAACTTGTTCTACCTGCTTTCTGGGCTGAGATGGGGAATCGCTGAATTTTGGACTCGGCAGCTGACAAAATGTTCCAAACACACCCCATGCACAACTCCTCCGGGGAAGGTGCCAGAAACGAGTTCTGTTGGTAGTTTTTACACTACCCCGGTAGGCAGCTGAAAGGCACCACAAAACTTGTTCTACCTGCTTTCTGGGCTGAGATGGGGAACAGCTGAATTTTGGACTCGGCTGGTGACAAAATGTTCCAAACAGTAACAAAATGTTCCAAACACACCCCATGCACAACTCCACCGGGGAAGGTGCCAGAAACGAGTTCTGTTGGTAGTTTTTACACTACCCCGGTAGGCAAGAGAAAGGCACCACAAAACTTGTTCTACCTGCTTTCTGGGCTGAGATGGGGAATCGCTGAATTTTGGACTCGGCTGGTGACAAAATGTTCCAAACACACCCCATGCACACCTCCACCGGCAAAGGTGCCAGAAACGAGTTCTGTTGGTAGTTTTTACAGTACCCCGGTAGGCAAGAGAAAGGCACCACAAAACTTGTTGTACCTGCTTTCTGGCCTAGAGATGGGGAACGGCTGAATTTTGGACTCGGCTGGTGACAATATGTTCCAAACACACCCCATGCACAACTCCACCGGGGAAGGTGCCAGAAACGAGTTCTGTTGGTAGTTTTTACACTACCCCGGTAGGCAGCTGAAAGGCACCACAAAACTTGTTCTACCTGCTTTCTGGGCTGAGATGGGGAATCGCTGAATTTTGGACTCGGCTGGTGACAAAATGTTCCAAACACACCCCATGCACACCTCCACCGGGGAAGGTGCCAGAAACGAGTTCTGTTGGTAGTTTTTACACTACCCCGGTAGGCAAGAGAAAGGCACCACAAAACTTGTTCTACCTGCTTTCTGGGCTGAGATGGGGAACGGCTGAATTTTGGACTCGGCTGGTAACAAAATGTTCCAAACACACCCCATGCACAACTCCACCGGGAAAGGTGCCAGAAACGAGTTCTGTTGGTAGTTTTTACACTACCCCGGTAGGCAGCTGAAAGGCACCACAAAACTTGTTCTACCTGCTTTCTGGGCTGAGATGGGGAATCGCTGAATTTTGGACTCGGCTGGTGACAAAATGTTCCAAACACACCCCATGCACACCTCCACCGGCAAAGGTGCCAGAAACGAGTTCTGTTGGTAGTTTTTACACTACCCCGGTAGGCAGCTGAAAGGCACCACAAAACTTGTTCTACCTGCTTTCTGGGCTGAGATGGGGAATCGCTGAATTTTGGACTCGGCTGGTGACAAAATGTTCCAAACACACCCCATGCACAACTCCGCCGGGGAAGGTGCCAGAAACGAGTTCTGTTGGTAGTTTTTACACTACCCCGGTAGGCAGCTGAAAGGCACCACAAAACTTGTTCTACCTGCTTTCTGGGCTGAGATGGGGAATCGCTGAGTTTTGGACTCGGCTGGTGACAAAATGTTCCAAACACACCCCATGCACAACTCCGCCGGGGAAGGTGCCAGAAACGAGTTCTGTTGGTAGTTTTTTACACTACCCCGGTAGGCAGCTGAAAGGCACCACAAAACTTGTTCTACCTGCTTTCTGGGCTGAGATGGGGAATCGCTGAGTTTTGGACTCGGCTGGTGACAAAATGTTCCAAACACACCCCATGCACAACTCCACCGGGGAAGGTGCCAGAAACGAGTTCTGTTGGTAGTTTTTACACTACCCTGGTAGGCAGCTGAAAGGCACCACAAAACTTGTTCTACCTGCTTTCTGGGCTGAGATGGGGAATCGCTGAATTTTGGACTCGGCTGGTGACAAAATGTTCCAAACACACCCCATGCACAACTCCACCGGGGAAGGTGCCAGAAACGAGTTCTGTTGGTAGTTTTTACAGTACCCCGGTAGGCAGCTGAAAGGCACCACAAAAGTTTTTCTACCTGCTTTCTGGGCTGAGATGGGGAAATCGCTGAATTTTGGACTCGGCTGGGTGACAAAATGTTCCAAACACACCCCATGCACAACTCCACCGGGGAAGGTGCCAGAAACGAGTTCTGTTGGTAGTTTTTACACTACCCCGGTAGGCAGCTGAAAGGCACCACAAAACTTGTTCTACCTGCTTTCTGGGCTGAGATGGGGAATCGCTGAATTTTGGACTCGGCTGGTGACAAAATGTTCCAAACACACCCATGCACAACTCCACCGGGTAAGGTGCCAGAAACGAGTTCTGTTGGTAGTTTTTACACTACCCCCGGTAGGCAGCTGAAAGGCACCACAAAACTTTTTGTACCTGCTTTCTGGGCTGAGATGGGGAATCGCTGAATTTCTGGACTCGGCTGGTGACAAAATGTCCCAAACACACCCCATGCACAACTCCACCGGGGAAGGTGCCAGAAACGAGTTCTGTTGGTAGTTTTTACAGTACCCCGGTAGGCACCTGAAAGGCACCACAAAACTTGTTCTACCTGCTTTCTGGGCTGAGATGGAGAATCGCTGAACTTGGACTCGGCTGGTGACAAAATGTTCCAAACACACCCCATGCACAACTCCACCGGGGAAGGTGCCAGAAACGAGTTCTGTTGGTAGTTTTTACAGTACCCCGGTAGGCAGCTGAAAGGCACCACAAAAGTTTTTTCTACCTGCTTTCTGGGCTGAGATGGGGAATCGCTGAATTTTGGACTCGGCTGGTGACAAAATGTTCCAAACACAGCCCGATGCACAACTCCACCGGGGAAGGTGCCAGAAACGAGTTCTGTTGGTAGTTTTTACACTACCCCGGTAGGCAGCTGAAAGGCACCACAAAACTTGTTCTACCTGCTTTCTGGGCTGAGATGGGGAACGGCTGAATTTTTGGACTCGGCTGGTGACAAAATGTTCCAAACACACCCCATGCACAACTCCACCGGGGAAGGTGCCAGAAACGAGTTCTGTTGGTAGTTTTTACACTACCCCGGTAGGCAAGAGAAAGGCACTACAAAACTTGTTCTACATGCTTTCTGGGCTGAGATGGAGAATCGCTGAATTTTGGACTCGGCTGGTGACAAAATGTTCCAAACACACCCCATGCACAACTCCACCGGGGAAGGTGCCAGAAACGAGTTCTGTTGGTAGTTTTTACACTACCCCGGTAGGCAGCTGAAAGGCACCACAAAACTTGTTCTACCTGCTTTCTGGGCTGAGATGGGGATCAGCTGAATTTTGGACTCGGCTGGTGACAAAATGTTCCAAACACAGCCTCATGCACAACTCCACCGGGGAAGGTGCCAGAAAGGAGTTCTGTTGGTAGTTTTTACACTACCCCGGTAGGCAGCTGAAAGGCACCACAAAAACTTGTTCTACCTGCTTTCTGGGCTGAGATGGGGAATCGCTGAATTTTGGACTCGGCTGGTGACAAAATGTTCCAAACACACCCCATGCACAACTCCACCGGGGAAGGTGCCAGAAACGAGTTCTGTTGGTAGTTTTTACACTACCCCGGTAGGCAGCTGAAAGGCACCAACAAAACTTGTTCTACCTGCTTTCTGGGCTGAGATGGGGAACAGCTGAATTTTGGACTCGGCTGGTGACAAAATGTTCCAAACACACCCCATGCACAACTCCACCGGGGAAGGTGCCAGAAACGAGTTCTGTTGGTAGTTTTTACACTACCCCGGTAGGCAGCTGAAAGGCACCACAAAACTTGTTCTACCTGCTTTCTGGGCTGAGATGGGGAATCGCTGAATTTTGGACTCGGCTGGTGACAAAATGTTCCAAACACACCCCATGCACAACTCCACCGGGGAAGGTGCCAGAAATGAGTTCTGTTGGTAGTTTTTACACTACCCCGGTAGGCAGCTGAAAGGCACCACAAAACTTGTTCTACCTGCTTTCTGGGCTGAGATGGGGAATCGCTGAATTTTGGACTCGGCTGGTGACAAAATGTTCCAAACACACCCCATGCACAACTCCACCGGGGAAGGTGCCAGAAACGAGTTCTGTTGGTAGTTTTTACAGTACCCCGGTAGGCAGCTGAAAGGCACCACAAAACTTGTTCTACCTGCTTTCTGGGCTGAGATGGGGAATCGCTGAATTTTGGACTCGGCTGGTGACAAAATGTTCCAAACACACCCCATGCACACCTCCACCGGGGAAGGTGCCAGAAACGAGTTCTGTTGGTAGTTTTTACACTACCCCGGTAGGCAGCTGAAAGGCACCACAAAACTTGTTCTACCTGCTTTCTGGGCTGAGATGGGGAACGGCTGAATTTTGGACTCGGCTGGTGACAAAATGTTCCAAACACACCCCATGCACAACTCCACCGGGGAAGGTGCCAGAAACGAGTTCTGTTGGTAGTTTTTACACTACCCCGGTAGGCAGCTGAAAGGCACCACAAAACTTGTTCTACCTGCTTTCTGGGCTGAGATGGGGAATCGCTGAATTTTGGACTCGGCTGGTGACAAAATGTTCCAAACACACCCCATGCACAACTCCACCGGGGAAGGTGCCAGAAACGAGTTCTGTTGGTAGTTTTTACACTACCCCGGTAGGCAGCTGAAAGGCACCACAAAACTTGTTCTACCTGCTTTCTGGGCTGAGATGGGGAACGGCTGAATTTTGGACTCGGCTGGTAACAAAATGTTCCAAACACACCCCATGCACAACTCCACCGGGGAAGGTGCCAGAAACGAGTTCTGTTGGTAGTTTTTACACTACCCCGGTAGGCAAGAGAAAGGCACCACAAAACTTGTTCTACCTGCTTTCTGGGCTGAGATGGGGAATCGCTGAATTTTGGACTCGGCTGGTGACAAAATGTTCCAAACACACCCCATGCACACCTCCACCGGCAAAGGTGCCAGAAAGGAGTTCTGTTGGTAGTTTTTACACTACCCCGGTAGGCAGCTGAAAGGCACCACAAAAGTTTTTCTACCTGCTTTCTGGGCTGAGATGGAGAATCGCTGAATTTTGGACTCGGCAGCTGACAAAATGTTCCAAACACACCCCATGCACAACTCCACCGGGGAAGGTGCCAGAAACGAGTTCTGTTGGTAGTTTTTACACTACCCCGGTAGGCAGCTGAATGGCACCACAAAACTTGTTCTACCTGCTTTCTGGGCTGAGATGTGGGCTGAGATGGGGAATCGCTGAATTTTGGACTCGGCTGGTGACAAAATGTTCCAAACACACCCCATGCACAACTCCACCGGGGAAGGTGCCAGAAACGAGTTCTGTTGGTAGTTTTTACACTACCCCGGTAGGCAGCTGAAAGGCACCACAAAACTTGTTCTACCTGCTTTCTGGGCTGAGATGGGGAACGGCTGAATTTTGGACTCGGCTGGTAACAAAATGTTCCAAACACACCCCATGCACAACTCCACCGGGGAAGGTGCCAGAAAACGAGTTCTGTTGGTAGTTTTTACACTACCCCGGTAGGCAAGAGAAAGGCACCGACAAACTTGTTCTACCTGCTTTCTGGGCTGAGATGGGGAATCGCTGAATTTTGGACTCGGCTGGTGACAAAATGTTCCAAACACACCCCATGCACACCTCCACCGGCAAAGGTGCCAGAAACGAGTTCTGTTGGTAGTTTTTACACTACCCCCGGTAGGCAGCTGAAAGGCACCACAAAACTTGTTGTACCTGCTTTCTGGCCTAGAGATGGGGAACGGCTGAATTTTGGACTCGGCTGGTGACAATATGTTCCAAACACACCCCCATGCACAACTCCACCGGGAAGGTGCCAGAAACGAGTTCTGTTGGTAGTTTTTACACTACCCCGGTAGGCAGCTGAAAGGCACCACAAAACTTGTTCTACCTGCTTTCTGGGCTGAGATGGGGAATCGCTGAATTTTGGACTCGGCTGCTGACAAAATGTTCCAAACACACCCCCATGCACAACTCCACCGGGGAAGGTGCCAGAAACGAGTTCTGTTGGTAGTTTTTACAGTACCCCGGTAGGCAGCTGAAAGGCACCACAAAAGTTTTTCTACCTGCTTTCTGGGCTGAGATGGGGAATCGCTGAATTTTGGACTCGGCTGGTGACAAAATGTTCCAAACACACCCCATGCACAACTCCACCGGGGAAGGTGCCAGAAACGAGTTCTGTTGGTAGTTTTTACACTACCCCGGTAGGCAGCTGAAAGGCACCACAAAACTTGTTCTACCTGCTTTCTGGGCTGAGATGGGGAATCGCTGAATTTTGGACTCGGCTGGTGACAAAATGTTCCAAACACACCCCCATGCACAACTCCACCGGGGAAGGTGCCAGAAACGAGTTCTGTTGGTAGTTTTTACACTACCCCGGTAGGCAGCTGAAAGGCACCACAAAACTTTTTGTACCTGCTTTCTGGGCTGAGATGGGGAATCGCTGAATTTTGGACTCGGCTGGTGACAAAATGTTCCAACACACCCCATGCACAACTCCACCGGGGAAGGTGCCAGAAACGAGTTCTGTTGGTAGTTTTTACAGTACCCCGGTAGGCACCTGAAAGGCACCACAAAACTTGTTCTACCTGCTTTCTGGGCTGAGATGGGGAACGGCTGAATTTTGGACTCGGCTGGTAACAAAATGTTCCAAACACACCCCATGCACAACTCCACCGGGGAAGGTGCCAGAAACGAGTTCTGTTGGTAGTTTTTACACTACCCCGGTAGGCAGCTGAAAGGCACCACAAAACTTGTTCTACCTGCTTTCTGGGCTGAGATGGAGAATCGCTGAACTTTGGACTCGGCTGGTGACAAAATGTTCCAAACACACCCCATGCACAACTCCACCGGGGAAGGTGCCAGAAACGAGTTCTGTTGGTAGTTTTTACACTACCCCGGTAGGCAGCTGAAAGGCACCACAAAACTTTTTGTACCTGCTTTCTGGGCTGAGATGGGGAACGGCTGAATTTTGGACTCGGCTGGTGACAAAATGTTCCAAACACACCCCATGCACAACTCCACCGGGGAAGGTGCCAGAAACGAGTTCTGTTGGTAGTTTTTACACTACCCCGGTAGGCAGCTGAAAGGCACCACAAAACTTGTTCTACCTGCTTTCTGGGCTTGAGATGGGGAATCGCTGAATTTTGGACTCGGCTGGTGACAAAATGTTCCAAACACACCCCATGCACACCTCCACCGGGGAAGGTGCCAGAAACGAGTTCTGTTGGTAGTTTTTACACTACCCCGGTAGGCAGCTGAAAGGCACCACAAAACTTGTTCTACCTGCTTTCTGGGCTGAGATGGGGAACGGCTGAATTTTGGACTCGGCTGGTGACAAAATGTTCCAAACACACCCCATGCACAACTCCACCGGGGAAGGTGCCAGAAACGAGTTCTGTTGGTAGTTTTTACACTACCCCGGTAGGCAGCTGAAAGGCACTACAAAACTTGTTCTACCTGCTTTCTGGGCTGAGATGGAGAATCGCTGAATTTTGGACTCGGCTGCTGACAAAATGTTCCAAACACACCCCATGCACAACTCCACCGGGGAAGGTGCCAGAAACGAGTTCTGTTGGTAGTTTTTACACTACCCCGGTAGGCAGCTGAAAGGCACCACAAAAGTTGTTCTACCTGCTTTCTGGGCTGAGATGGGGATCAGCTGAATTTTGGACTCGGCTGGTGACAAAATGTTCCAAACACAGCCCATGCACAACTCCACCGGGGAAGGTGCCAGAAAGGAGTTCTGTTGGTAGTTTTTACACTACCCCGGTAGGCAGCTGAAAGGCACCACAAAACTTGTTCTACCTGCTTTCTGGGCTGAGATAGGGAATCGCTGAATTTTGGACTCGGCTGGTGACAAAATGTTCCAAACACACCCCATGCACAACTCCACCGGGGAAGGTGCCAGAAACGAGTTCTGTTGGTAGTTTTTACACTACCCCGGTAGGCAAGAGAAAGGCACCACAAAACTTGTTGTACCTGCTTTCTGGGCTGAGATGGGGAATCGCTGAATTTTGGACTCGGCTGGTGACAAAATGTTCCAAACACACCCCATGCACAACTCCACCGGGGAAGGTGCCAGAAACGAGTTCTGTTGGTAGTTTTTACACTACCCCGGTAGGCAGCTGAAAGGCACCACAAAACTTGTTCTACCTGCTTTCTGGGCTGAGATGGGGAATCGCTGAATTTTGGACTCGGCTGGTGACAAAATGTTCCAAACACACCCTATGCACAACTCCACCGGGGAAGGTGCCAGAAACGAGTTCTGTTGGTACTTTTTACAGTACCCCGGTAGGCAAGAGAAAGGCACCACAAAACTTGTTCTACCTGCTTTCTGGGCTGAGATGGGGAATCGCTGAATTTTGGACTCGGCTGCTGACAAAATGTTCCAAACACACCCCATGCACAACTCCACCGGGGAAGGTGCCAGAAACGAGTTCTGTTGGTAGTTTTTACACTACCCCGGTAGGCAGCTGAAAGGCACCACAAAACTTGTTCTACCTGCTTTCTGGGCTGAGATGGGGAATCGCTGAATTTTGGACTCGGCTGGTGACAAAATGTTCCAAACACACCCCATGCACAACTCCACCGGGGAAGGTGCCAGAAACGAGTTCTGTTGGTAGTTTTTACACTACCCCGGTAGGCAGCTGAAAGGCACCACAAAAGTTTTTCTACCTGCTTTCTGGGCTGAGATGGGGAACGGCTGAATTTTGGACTCGGCTGGTAACAAAATGTTCCAAACACACCCCATGCACAACTCCACCGGGGAAGGTGCCAGAAACGAGTTCTGTTGGTAGTTTTTACACTACCCCGGTAGGCAGCTGAAAGGCACCACAAAACTTGTTCTACCTGCTTTCTGGGCTGAGATGGAGAATCGCTGAACTTTGGACTCGGCTGGTGACAAAATGTTCCAAACACACCCCATGCACACCTCCACTGGGGAAGGTGCCAGAAACGAGTTCTGTTGGTAGTTTTTACACTACCCCGGTAGGCAGCTGAAAGGCACCACAAAACTTGTTCTACCTGCTTTCTGGGCTGAGATGGGGAACGGCTGAATTTTGGACTCGGCTGGTGACAAAATGTTCCAAACACACCCCATGCACAACTCCACCGGGGAAGGTGCCAGAAACGAGTTCTGTTGGTAGTTTTTACACTACCCCGGTAGGCAAGAGAAAGGCACTACAAAACTTGTTCTACATGCTTTCTGGGCTGAGATGGAGAATCGCTGAATTTTGGACTCGGCTGGTGACAAAATGTTCCAAACACACCCCATGCACAACTCCACCGGGGAAGGTGCCAGAAACGAGTTCTGTTGGTAGTTTTTACACTACCCCGGTAGGCAGCTGAAAGGCACCACAAAAGTTGTTCTACCTGCTTTCTGGGCTGAGATGGGGATCAGCTGAATTTTGGACTCGGCTGGTGACAAAATGTTCCAAACACAGCCCATGCACAACTCCACCGGGGAAGGTGCCAGAAAGGAGTTCTGTTGGTAGTTTTTACACTACCCCGGTAGGCAGCTGAAAGGCACCACAAAACTTGTTCTACCTGCTTTCTGGGCTGAGATGGGGAATCGCTGAATTTTGGACTCGGCTGGTGACAAAATGTTCCAAACACACCCCATGCACAACTCCACCGGGGAAGGTGCCAGAAACGAGTTCTGTTGGTAGTTTTTACAGTACCCCGGTAGGCAGCTGAAAGGCACCACAAAACTTGTTCTACCTGCTTTCTGGGCTGAGATGGGGAATCGCTGAATTTTGGACTCGGCTGGTGACAAAATGTTCCAAACACACCCCATGCACACCTCCACCGGGGAAGGTGCCAGAAACGAGTTCTGTTGGTAGTTTTTACACTACCCCGGTAGGCAGCTGAAAGGCACCACAAAACTTGTTCTACCTGCTTTCTGGGCTGAGATGGGGAATCGCTGAATTTTGGACTCGGCTGGTGACAAAATGTTCCAAACACACCCTATGCACAACTCCACCGGGGAAGGTGCCAGAAACGAGTTCTGTTGGTAGTTTTTACACTACCCCGGTAGGCAGCTGAAAGGCACCACAAAACTTGTTGTACCTGCTTTCTGGGCTGAGATGGGGAATCGCTGAATTTTGGACTCGGCTGGTGACAAAATGTTCCAAACACACCCCATGCACAACTCCACCGGGGAAGGTGCCAGAAACGAGTTCTGTTGGTAGTTTTTACACTACCCCGGTAGGCAGCTGAAAGGCACCACAAAACTTGTTCTACCTGCTTTCTGGGCTGAGATGGGGAATCGCTGAATTTTGGACTCGGCTGGTGACAAAATGTTCCAAACACACCCTATGCACAACTCCACCGGGGAAGGTGCCAGAAACGAGTTCTGTTGGTACTTTTTACACTACCCCGGTAGGCAAGAGAAAGGCACCACAAAACTTGTTCTACCTGCTTTCTGGGCTGAGATGGGGAATCGCTGAATTTTGGACTCGGCTGCTGACAAAATGTTCCAAACACACCCCATGCACAACTCCACCGGGGAAGGTGCCAGAAACGAGTTCTGTTGGTAGTTTTTACACTACCCCGGTAGGCAGCTGAAAGGCACCACAAAACTTGTTCTACCTGCTTTCTGGGCTGAGATGGGGAATCGCTGAATTTTGGACTCGGCTGGTGACAAAATGTTCCAAACACACCCCATGCACAACTCCACCGGGGAAGGTGCCAGAAACGAGTTCTGTTGGTAGTTTTTACACTACCCCGGTAGGCAGCTGAAAGGCACCACAAAAGTTTTTCTACCTGCTTTCTGGGCTGAGATGGGGAACGGCTGAATTTTGGACTCGGCTGGTAACAAAATGTTCCAAACACACCCCATGCACAACTCCACCGGGGAAGGTGCCAGAAACGAGTTCTGTTGGTAGTTTTTACACTACCCCGGTAGGCAGCTGAAAGGCACCACAAAACTTGTTCTACCTGCTTTCTGGGCTGAGATGGAGAATCGCTGAACTTTGGACTCGGCTGGTGACAAAATGTTCCAAACACACCCCATGCACACCTCCACCGGGGAAGGTGCCAGAAACGAGTTCTGTTGGTAGTTTTTACACTACCCCGGTAGGCAGCTGAAAGGCACCACAAAACTTGTTCTACCTGCTTTCTGGGCTGAGATGGGGAACGGCTGAATTTTGGACTCGGCTGGTGACAAAATGTTCCAAACACACCCCATGCACAACTCCACCGGGGAAGGTGCCAGAAACGAGTTCTGTTGGTAGTTTTTACACTACCCCGGTAGGCAAGAGAAAGGCACTACAAAACTTGTTCTACATGCTTTCTGGGCTGAGATGGAGAATCGCTGAATTTTGGACTCGGCTGGTGACAAAATGTTCCAAACACACCCCATGCACAACTCCACCGGGGAAGGTGCCAGAAACGAGTTCTGTTGGTAGTTTTTACACTACCCCGGTAGGCAGCTGAAAGGCACCACAAAAGTTGTTCTACCTGCTTTCTGGGCTGAGATGGGGATCAGCTGAATTTTGGACTCGGCTGCTGACAAAATGTTCCAAACACAGCCCATGCACAACTCCACCGGGGAAGGTGCCAGAAAGGAGTTCTGTTGGTAGTTTTTACACTACCCCGGTAGGCAGCTGAAAGGCACCACAAAACTTGTTCTACCTGCTTTCTGGGCTGAGATGGGGAATCGCTGAATTTTGGACTCGGCTGGTGACAAAATGTTCCAAACACACCCCATGCACAACTCCACCGGGGAAGGTGCCAGAAACGAGTTCTGTTGGTAGTTTTTACAGTACCCCGGTAGGCAGCTGAAAGGCACCACAAAACTTGTTCTACCTGCTTTCTGGGCTGAGATGGGGAATCGCTGAATTTTGGACTCGGCTGGTGACAAAATGTTCCAAACACACCCCATGCACACCTCCACCGGGGAAGGTGCCAGAAACGAGTTCTGTTGGTAGTTTTTACACTACCCCGGTAGGCAGCTGAAAGGCACCACAAAACTTGTTCTACCTGCTTTCTGGGCTGAGATGGGGAACGGCTGAATTTTGGACTCGGCTGGTGACAAAATGTTCCAAACACACCCCATGCACAACTCCACCGGGGAAGGTGCCAGAAACGAGTTCTGTTGGTAGTTTTTACACTACCCCGGTAGGCAGCTGAAAGGCACCACAAAACTTGTTCTACCTGCTTTCTGGGCTGAGATGGGGAATCGCTGAATTTTGGACTCGGCTGGTGACAAAATGTTCCAAACACACCCCATGCACAACTCCACCGGGGAAGGTGCCAGAAACGAGTTCTGTTGGTAGTTTTTTACACTACCCCGGTAGGCAGCTGAAAGGCACCACAAAACTTGTTCTACCTGCTTTCTGGGCTGAGATGGGGAACGGCTGAATTTTGGACTCGGCTGGTAACAAAATGTTCCAAACACACCCCATGCACAACTCCACCGGGGAAGGTGCCAGAAACGAGTTCTGTTGGTAGTTTTTACACTACCCCCGGTAGGCAAGAGAAAGGCACCACAAAACTTGTTCTACCTGCTTTCTGGGCTGAGATGGGGAATCGCTGAATTTTGGACTCGGCTGGTGACAAAATGTTCCAAACACAGCCCATGCACACCTCCACCGGCAAAGGTGCCAGAAAGGAGTTCTGTTGGTAGTTTTTACACTACCCCGGTAGGCAGCTGAAAGGCACCACAAAAGTTTTTCTACCTGCTTTCTGGGCTGAGATGGAGAATCGCTGAATTTTGGACTCGGCAGCTGACAAAATGTTCCAAACACACCCCATGCACAACTCCACCGGGGAAGGTGCCAGAAACGAGTTCTGTTGGTAGTTTTTACACTACCCCGGTAGGCAGCTGAATGGCACCACAAAACTTGTTCTACCTGCTTTCTGGGCTGAGATGGGGAATCGCTGAATTTTGGACTCGGCTGGTGACAAAATGTTCCAAACACACCCCATGCACAACTCCACCGGGGAAGGTGCCAGAAACGAGTTCTGTTGGTAGTTTTTACACTACCCCGGTAGGCAGCTGAAAGGCACCACAAAACTTGTTCTACCTGCTTTCTGGGCTGAGATGGGGAACGGCTGAATTTTGGACTCGGCTGGTAACAAAATGTTCCAAACACACCCCATGCACAACTCCACCGGGGAAGGTGCCAGAAACGAGTTCTGTTGGTAGTTTTTACACTACCCCGGTAGGCAAGAGAAAGGCACCACAAAACTTGTTCTACCTGCTTTCTGGGCTGAGATGGGGAATCGCTGAATTTTGGACTCGGCTGGTGACAAAATGTTCCAAACACACCCCATGCACACCTCCACCGGCAAAGGTGCCAGAAACGAGTTCTGTTGGTAGTTTTTACACTACCCCGGTAGGCAGCTGAAAGGCACCACAAAACTTGTTGTACCTGCTTTCTGGCCTAGAGATGGGGAACGGCTGAATTTTGGACTCGGCTGGTGACAATATGTTCCAAACACACCCCATGCACAACTCCACCGGGGAAGGTGCCAGAAACGAGTTCTGTTGGTAGTTTTTACACTACCCCGGTAGGCAGCTGAAAGGCACCACAAAACTTGTTCTACCTGCTTTCTGGGCTGAGATGGGGAATCGCTGAATTTTGGACTCGGCTGCTGACAAAATGTTCCAAACACACCCCATGCACAACTCCACCGGGGAAGGTGCCAGAAACGAGTTCTGTTGGTAGTTTTTACACTACCCCGGTAGGCAGCTGAAAGGCACCACAAAAGTTTTTCTACCTGCTTTCTGGGCTGAGATGGGGAATCGCTGAATTTTGGACTCGGCTGGTGACAAAATGTTCCAAACACACCCCATGCACAACTCCACCGGGGAAGGTGCCAGAAACGAGTTCTGTTGGTAGTTTTTACACTACCCCGGTAGGCAGCTGAAAGGCACCACAAAACTTGTTCTACCTGCTTTCTGGGCTGAGATGGGGAATCGCTGAATTTTGGACTCGGCTGGTGACAAAATGTTCCAAACACACCCCATGCACAACTCCACCGGGGAAGGTGCCAGAAACGAGTTCTGTTGGTAGTTTTTACACTACCCCGGTAGGCAGCTGAAAGGCACCACAAAACTTTTTGTACCTGCTTTCTGGGCTGAGATGGGGAATCGCTGAATTTTGGACTCGGCTGGTGACAAAATGTTCCAAACACACCCCATGCACAACTCCACCGGGGAAGGTGCCAGAAACGAGTTCTGTTGGTAGTTTTTACAGTACCCCGGTAGGCACCTGAAAGGCACCACAAAACTTGTTCTACCTGCTTTCTGGGCTGAGATGGGGAACGGCTGAATTTTGGACTCGGCTGGTAACAAAATGTTCCAAACACACCCCATGCACAACTCCACCGGGGAAGGTGCCAGAAACGAGTTCTGTTGGTAGTTTTTACACTACCCCGGTAGGCAGCTGAAAGGCACCACAAAACTTGTTCTACCTGCTTTCTGGGCTGAGATGGAGAATCGCTGAACTTTGGACTCGGCTGGTGACAAAATGTTCCAAACACACCCCATGCACAACTCCACCGGGGAAGGTGCCAGAAACGAGTTCTGTTGGTAGTTTTTACACTACCCCGGTAGGCAGCTGAAAGGCACCACAAAACTTTTTGTACCTGCTTTCTGGGCTGAGATGGGGAACGGCTGAATTTTGGACTCGGCTGGTGACAAAATGTTCCAAACACACCCCATGCACAACTCCACCGGGGAAGGTGCCAGAAACGAGTTCTGTTGGTAGTTTTTACACTACCCCGGTAGGCAGCTGAAAGGCACCACAAAACTTGTTCTACCTGCTTTCTGGGCTTGAGATGGGGAATCGCTGAATTTTGGACTCGGCTGGTGACAAAATGTTCCAAACACACCCCATGCACACCTCCACCGGCAAAGGTGCCAGAAACGAGTTCTGTTGGTAGTTTTTACACTACCCCGGTAGGCAGCTGAAAGGCACCACAAAACTTGTTCTACCTGCTTTCTGGGCTGAGATGGGGAACGGCTGAATTTTGGACTCGGCTGGTGACAAAATGTTCCAAACACACCCCATGCACAACTCCACCGGGGAAGGTGCCAGAAACGAGTTCTGTTGGTAGTTTTTACACTACCCCGGTAGGCAGCTGAAAGGCACTACAAAACTTGTTCTACCTGCTTTCTGGGCTGAGATGGAGAATCGCTGAATTTTGGACTCGGCTGCTGACAAAATGTTCCAAACACACCCCATGCACAACTCCACCGGGGAAGGTGCCAGAAACGAGTTCTGTTGGTAGTTTTTACACTACCCCGGTAGGCAGCTGAAAGGCACCACAAAAGTTGTTCTACCTGCTTTCTGGGCTGAGATGGGGATCAGCTGAATTTTGGACTCGGCTGGTGACAAAATGTTCCAAACACAGCCCATGCACAACTCCACCGGGGAAGGTGCCAGAAAGGAGTTCTGTTGGTAGTTTTTACACTACCCCCGGTAGGCAGCTGAAAGGCACCACAAAACTTGTTCTACCTGCTTTCTGGGCTGAGATAGGGAATCGCTGAATTTTGGACTCGGCTGGTGACAAAATGTTCCAAACACACCCCATGCACAACTCCACCGGGGAAGGTGCCAGAAACGAGTTCTGTTGGTAGTTTTTACACTACCCCGGTAGGCAAGAGAAAGGCACCACAAAACTTGTTCTACCTGCTTTCTGGGCTGAGATGGGGAATCGCTGAATTTTGGACTCGGCTGGTGACAAAATGTTCCAAACACACCCCATGCACAACTCCACCGGGGAAGGTGCCAGAAACGAGTTCTGTTGGTAGTTTTTACACTACCCCGGTAGGCAGCTGAAAGGCACCACAAAACTTGTTCTACCTGCTTTCTGGGCTGAGATGGGGAATCGCTGAATTTTGGACTCGGCTGGTGACAAAATGTTCCAAACACACCCTATGCACAACTCCACCGGGGAAGGTGCCAGAAACGAGTTCTGTTGGTACTTTTTACACTACCCCGGTAGGCAAGAGAAAGGCACCACAAAACTTGTTCTACCTGCTTTCTGGGCTGAGATGGGGAATCGCTGAATTTTGGACTCGGCTGCTGACAAAATGTTCCAAACACACCCCATGCACAACTCCACCGGGGAAGGTGCCAGAAACGAGTTCTGTTGGTAGTTTTTACACTACCCCGGTAGGCAGCTGAAAGGCACCACAAAACTTGTTCTACCTGCTTTCTGGGCTGAGATGGGGAATCGCTGAATTTTGGACTCGGCTGGTGACAAAATGTTCCAAACACACCCCATGCACAACTCCACCGGGGAAGGTGCCAGAAACGAGTTCTGTTGGTAGTTTTTACACTACCCCGGTAGGCAGCTGAAAGGCACCACAAAAGTTTTTCTACCTGCTTTCTGGGCTGAGATGGGGAACGGCTGAATTTTGGACTCGGCTGGTAACAAAATGTTCCAAACACACCCCATGCACAACTCCACCGGGGAAGGTGCCAGAAACGAGTTCTGTTGGTAGTTTTTACACTACCCCGGTAGGCAGCTGAAAGGCACCACAAAACTTGTTCTACCTGCTTTCTGGGCTGAGATGGAGAATCGCTGAACTTTGGACTCGGCTGGTGACAAAATGTTCCAAACACACCCCATGCACACCTCCACCGGGGAAGGTGCCAGAAACGAGTTCTGTTGGTAGTTTTTACACTACCCCGGTAGGCAGCTGAAAGGCACCACAAAACTTGTTCTACCTGCTTTCTGGGCTGAGATGGGGAACGGCTGAATTTTGGACTCGGCTGGTGACAAAATGTTCCAAACACACCCCATGCACAACTCCACCGGGGAAGGTGCCAGAAACGAGTTCTGTTGGTAGTTTTTACACTACCCCGGTAGGCAAGAGAAAGGCACTACAAAACTTGTTCTACATGCTTTCTGGGCTGAGATGGAGAATCGCTGAATTTTGGACTCGGCTGGTGACAAAATGTTCCAAACACACCCCATGCACAACTCCACCGGGGAAGGTGCCAGAAACGAGTTCTGTTGGTAGTTTTTACACTACCCCGGTAGGCAGCTGAAAGGCACCACAAAAGTTGTTCTACCTGCTTTCTGGGCTGAGATGGGGATCAGCTGAATTTTGGACTCGGCTGGTGACAAAATGTTCCAAACACAGCCCATGCACAACTCCACCGGGGAAGGTGCCAGAAAGGAGTTCTGTTGGTAGTTTTTACACTACCCCGGTAGGCAGCTGAAAGGCACCACAAAACTTGTTCTACCTGCTTTCTGGGCTGAGATGGGGAATCGCTGAATTTTGGACTCGGCTGGTGACAAAATGTTCCAAACACACCCCATGCACAACTCCACCGGGGAAGGTGCCAGAAACGAGTTCTGTTGGTAGTTTTTACAGTACCCCGGTAGGCAGCTGAAAGGCACCACAAAACTTGTTCTACCTGCTTTCTGGGCTGAGATGGGGAATCGCTGAATTTTGGACTCGGCTGGTGACAAAATGTTCCAAACACACCCCATGCACACCTCCACCGGGGAAGGTGCCAGAAACGAGTTCTGTTGGTAGTTTTTACACTACCCCGGTAGGCAGCTGAAAGGCACCACAAAACTTGTTCTACCTGCTTTCTGGGCTGAGATGGGGAATCGCTGAATTTTGGACTCGGCTGGTGACAAAATGTTCCAAACACACCCTATGCACAACTCCACCGGGGAAGGTGCCAGAAACGAGTTCTGTTGGTACTTTTTACACTACCCCGGTAGGCAAGAGAAAGGCACCACAAAACTTGTTGTACCTGCTTTCTGGGCTGAGATGGGGAATCGCTGAATTTTGGACTCGGCTGGTGACAAAATGTTCCAAACACACCCCATGCACAACTCCACCGGGGAAGGTGCCAGAAACGAGTTCTGTTGGTAGTTTTTACACTACCCCGGTAGGCAGCTGAAAGGCACCACAAAACTTGTTCTACCTGCTTTCTGGGCTGAGATGGGGAATCGCTGAATTTTGGACTCGGCTGGTGACAAAATGTTCCAAACACACCCTATGCACAACTCCACCGGGGAAGGTGCCAGAAACGAGTTCTGTTGGTACTTTTTACACTACCCCGGTAGGCAAGAGAAAGGCACCACAAAACTTGTTCTACCTGCTTTCTGGGCTGAGATGGGGAATCGCTGAATTTTGGACTCGGCTGGTGACAAAATGTTCCAAACACACCCCATGCACACCTCCACCGGCAAAGGTGCCAGAAAGGAGTTCTGTTGGTAGTTTTTACACTACCCCGGTAGGCAGCTGAAAGGCACCACAAAAGTTTTTCTACCTGCTTTCTGGGCTGAGATGGAGAATCGCTGAATTTTGGACTCGGCAGCTGACAAAATGTTCCAAACACACCCCATGCACAACTCCACCGGGGAAGGTGCCAGAAACGAGTTCTGTTGGTAGTTTTTACACTACCCCGGTAGGCAGCTGAATGGCACCACAAAACTTGTTCTACCTGCTTTCTGGGCTGAGATGGGGAATCGCTGAATTTTGGACTCGGCTGGTGACAAAATGTTCCAAACACACCCCATGCACAACTCCACCGGGGAAGGTGCCAGAAACGAGTTCTGTTGGTAGTTTTTACACTACCCCGGTAGGCAGCTGAAAGGCACCACAAAAGTTTTTCTACCTGCTTTCTGGGCTGAGATGGGGAACGGCTGAATTTTGGACTCGGCTGGTAACAAAATGTTCCAAACACACCCCATGCACAACTCCACCGGGGAAGGTGCCAGAAACGAGTTCTGTTGGTAGTTTTTACACTACCCCGGTAGGCAGCTGAAAGGCACCACAAAACTTGTTCTACCTGCTTTCTGGGCTGAGATGGAGAATCGCTGAACTTTGGACTCGGCTGGTGACAAAATGTTCCAAACACACCCCATGCACACCTCCACCGGGGAAGGTGCCAGAAACGAGTTCTGTTGGTAGTTTTTACACTACCCCGGTAGGCAGCTGAAAGGCACCACAAAACTTGTTCTACCTGCTTTCTGGGCTGAGATGGGGAACGGCTGAATTTTGGACTCGGCTGGTGACAAAATGTTCCAAACACACCCCATGCACAACTCCACCGGGGAAGGTGCCAGAAACGAGTTCTGTTGGTAGTTTTTACACTACCCCGGTAGGCAAGAGAAAGGCACTACAAAACTTGTTCTACATGCTTTCTGGGCTGAGATGGAGAATCGCTGAATTTTGGACTCGGCTGGTGACAAAATGTTCCAAACACACCCCATGCACAACTCCACCGGGGAAGGTGCCAGAAACGAGTTCTGTTGGTAGTTTTTACACTACCCCGGTAGGCAGCTGAAAGGCACCACAAAAGTTGTTCTACCTGCTTTCTGGGCTGAGATGGGGATCAGCTGAATTTTGGACTCGGCTGCTGACAAAATGTTCCAAACACAGCCCATGCACAACTCCACCGGGGAAGGTGCCAGAAATGAGTTCTGTTGGTAGTTTTTACACTACCCCGGTAGGCAGCTGAAAGGCACCACAAAACTTGTTCTACCTGCTTTCTGGGCTGAGATGGGGAATCGCTGAATTTTGGACTCGGCTGGTGACAAAATGTTCCAAACACACCCCATGCACAACTCCACCGGGGAAGGTGCCAGAAACGAGTTCTGTTGGTAGTTTTTACAGTACCCCGGTAGGCAGCTGAAAGGCACCACAAAACTTGTTCTACCTGCTTTCTGGGCTGAGATGGGGAATCGCTGAATTTTGGACTCGGCTGGTGACAAAATGTTCCAAACACACCCCATGCACACCTCCACCGGGGAAGGTGCCAGAAACGAGTTCTGTTGGTAGTTTTTACACTACCCCGGTAGGCAGCTGAAAGGCACCACAAAACTTGTTCTACCTGCTTTCTGGGCTGAGATGGGGAACGGCTGAATTTTGGACTCGGCTGGTGACAAAATGTTCCAAACACACCCCATGCACAACTCCACCGGGGAAGGTGCCAGAAACGAGTTCTGTTGGTAGTTTTTACACTACCCCGGTAGGCAGCTGAAAGGCACCACAAAACTTGTTCTACCTGCTTTCTGGGCTGAGATGGGGAATCGCTGAATTTTGGACTCGGCTGGTGACAAAATGTTCCAAACACACCCCATGCACAACTCCACCGGGGAAGGTGCCAGAAACGAGTTCTGTTGGTAGTTTTTACACTACCCCGGTAGGCAGCTGAAAGGCACCACAAAACTTGTTCTACCTGCTTTCTGGGCTGAGATGGGGAACGGCTGAATTTTGGACTCGGCTGGTAACAAAATGTTCCAAACACACCCCATGCACAACTCCACCGGGGAAGGTGCCAGAAACGAGTTCTGTTGGTAGTTTTTACACTACCCCGGTAGGCAAGAGAAAGGCACCACAAAACTTGTTCTACCTGCTTTCTGGGCTGAGATGGGGAATCGCTGAATTTTGGACTCGGCTGGTGACAAAATGTTCCAAACACACCCCATGCACACCTCCACCGGCAAAGGTGCCAGAAACGAGTTCTGTTGGTAGTTTTTACACTACCCCGGTAGGCAGCTGAAAGGCACCACAAAACTTGTTGTACCTGCTTTCTGGCCTAGAGATGGGGAACGGCTGAATTTTGGACTCGGCTGGTGACAATATGTTCCAAACACACCCCATGCACAACTCCACCGGGGAAGGTGCCAGAAACGAGTTCTGTTGGTAGTTTTTACACTACCCCGGTAGGCAGCTGAAAGGCACCACAAAACTTGTTCTACCTGCTTTCTGGGCTGAGATGGGGAATCGCTGAATTTTGGACTCGGCTGCTGACAAAATGTTCCAAACACACCCCATGCACAACTCCACCGGGGAAGGTGCCAGAAACGAGTTCTGTTGGTAGTTTTTACAGTACCCCGGTAGGCAGCTGAAAGGCACCACAAAACTTGTTCTACCTGCTTTCTGGGCTGAGATGGGGAATCGCTGAATTTTGGACTCGGCTGGTGACAAAATGTTCCAAACACACCCCATGCACAACTCCACCGGGGAAGGTGCCAGAAACGAGTTCTGTTGGTAGTTTTTACAGTACCCCGGTAGGCAGCTGAAAGGCACCACAAAACTTGTTCTACCTGCTTTCTGGGCTGAGATGGGGAATCGCTGAATTTTGGACTCGGCTGGTGACAAAATGTTCCAAACACACCCCATGCACACCTCCACCGGGGAAGGTGCCAGAAACGAGTTCTGTTGGTAGTTTTTACACTACCCCGGTAGGCAGCTGAAAGGCACCACAAAACTTGTTCTACCTGCTTTCTGGGCTGAGATGGGGAACGGCTGAATTTTGGACTCGGCTGGTGACAAAATGTTCCAAACACACCCCATGCACAACTCCACCGGGGAAGGTGCCAGAAACGAGTTCTGTTGGTAGTTTTTACACTACCCCGGTAGGCAGCTGAAAGGCACCACAAAACTTGTTCTACCTGCTTTCTGGGCTGAGATGGGGAATCGCTGAATTTTGGACTCGGCTGGTGACAAAATGTTCCAAACACACCCCATGCACAACTCCACCGGGGAAGGTGCCAGAAACGAGTTCTGTTGGTAGTTTTTACACTACCCCGGTAGGCAGCTGAAAGGCACCACAAAACTTGTTCTACCTGCTTTCTGGGCTGAGATGGGGAACGGCTGAATTTTGGACTCGGCTGGTAACAAAATGTTCCAAACACACCCCATGCACAACTCCACCGGGGAAGGTGCCAGAAACGAGTTCTGTTGGTAGTTTTTACACTACCCCGGTAGGCAAGAGAAAGGCACCACAAAACTTGTTCTACCTGCTTTCTGGGCTGAGATGGGGAATCGCTGAATTTTGGACTCGGCTGGTGACAAAATGTTCCAAACACACCCCATGCACACCTCCACCGGCAAAGGTGCCAGAAAGGAGTTCTGTTGGTAGTTTTTACACTACCCCGGTAGGCAGCTGAAAGGCACCACAAAAGTTTTTCTACCTGCTTTCTGGGCTGAGATGGAGAATCGCTGAATTTTGGACTCGGCAGCTGACAAAATGTTCCAAACACACCCCATGCACAACTCCACCGGGGAAGGTGCCAGAAACGAGTTCTGTTGGTAGTTTTTACACTACCCCGGTAGGCAGCTGAATGGCACCACAAAACTTGTTCTACCTGCTTTCTGGGCTGAGATGGGGAATCGCTGAATTTTGGACTCGGCTGGTGACAAAATGTTCCAAACACACCCCATGCACAACTCCACCGGGGAAGGTGCCAGAAACGAGTTCTGTTGGTAGTTTTTACACTACCCCGGTAGGCAGCTGAAAGGCACCACAAAACTTGTTCTACCTGCTTTCTGGGCTGAGATGGGGAACGGCTGAATTTTGGACTCGGCTGGTAACAAAATGTTCCAAACACACCCCATGCACAACTCCACCGGGGAAGGTGCCAGAAACGAGTTCTGTTGGTAGTTTTTACACTACCCCGGTAGGCAAGAGAAAGGCACCACAAAACTTGTTCTACCTGCTTTCTGGGCTGAGATGGGGAATCGCTGAATTTTGGACTCGGCTGGTGACAAAATGTTCCAAACACACCCCATGCACACCTCCACCGGCAAAGGTGCCAGAAACGAGTTCTGTTGGTAGTTTTTACACTACCCCGGTAGGCAGCTGAAAGGCACCACAAAACTTGTTGTACCTGCTTTCTGGCCTAGAGATGGGGAACGGCTGAATTTTGGACTCGGCTGGTGACAATATGTTCCAAACACACCCCATGCACAACTCCACCGGGGAAGGTGCCAGAAACGAGTTCTGTTGGTAGTTTTTACACTACCCCGGTAGGCAGCTGAAAGGCACCACAAAACTTGTTCTACCTGCTTTCTGGGCTGAGATGGGGAATCGCTGAATTTTGGACTCGGCTGCTGACAAAATGTTCCAAACACACCCCATGCACAACTCCACCGGGGAAGGTGCCAGAAACGAGTTCTGTTGGTAGTTTTTACAGTACCCCGGTAGGCAGCTGAAAGGCACCACAAAAGTTTTTCTACCTGCTTTCTGGGCTGAGATGGGGAATCGCTGAATTTTGGACTCGGCTGGTGACAAAATGTTCCAAACACACCCCATGCACAACTCCACCGGGGAAGGTGCCAGAAACGAGTTCTGTTGGTAGTTTTTACACTACCCCGGTAGGCAGCTGAAAGGCACCACAAAACTTGTTCTACCTGCTTTCTGGGCTGAGATGGGGAATCGCTGAATTTTGGACTCGGCTGGTGACAAAATGTTCCAAACACACCCCATGCACAACTCCACCGGGGAAGGTGCCAGAAACGAGTTCTGTTGGTAGTTTTTACACTACCCCGGTAGG
The DNA here is from genome assembly GCF_023638135.1 of Falco biarmicus. NCBI lineage: Eukaryota > Metazoa > Chordata > Aves > Falconiformes > Falconidae > Falco > Falco biarmicus. The sequence goes on along the minus strand of NW_026612011.1, from coordinate 328,641 downwards.
CAGCTGAAAGGCACCACAAAACTTTTTGTACCTGCTTTCTGGGCTGAGATGGGGAATCGCTGAATTTTGGACTCGGCTGGTGACAAAATGTTCCAAACACACCCCATGCACAACTCCACCGGGGAAGGTGCCAGAAACGAGTTCTGTTGGTAGTTTTTACAGTACCCCGGTAGGCACCTGAAAGGCACCACAAAACTTGTTCTACCTGCTTTCTGGGCTGAGATGGGGAACGGCTGAATTTTGGACTCGGCTGGTAACAAAATGTTCCAAACACACCCCATGCACAACTCCACCGGGGAAGGTGCCAGAAACGAGTTCTGTTGGTAGTTTTTACACTACCCCGGTAGGCAGCTGAAAGGCACCACAAAACTTGTTCTACCTGCTTTCTGGGCTGAGATGGAGAATCGCTGAACTTTGGACTCGGCTGGTGACAAAATGTTCCAAACACACCCCATGCACAACTCCACCGGGGAAGGTGCCAGAAACGAGTTCTGTTGGTAGTTTTTACACTACCCCGGTAGGCAGCTGAAAGGCACCACAAAACTTTTTGTACCTGCTTTCTGGGCTGAGATGGGGAACGGCTGAATTTTGGACTCGGCTGGTGACAAAATGTTCCAAACACACCCCATGCACAACTCCACCGGGGAAGGTGCCAGAAACGAGTTCTGTTGGTAGTTTTTACACTACCCCGGTAGGCAGCTGAAAGGCACCACAAAACTTGTTCTACCTGCTTTCTGGGCTTGAGATGGGGAATCGCTGAATTTTGGACTCGGCTGGTGACAAAATGTTCCAAACACACCCCATGCACACCTCCACCGGGGAAGGTGCCAGAAACGAGTTCTGTTGGTAGTTTTTACACTACCCCGGTAGGCAGCTGAAAGGCACCACAAAACTTGTTCTACCTGCTTTCTGGGCTGAGATGGGGAACGGCTGAATTTTGGACTCGGCTGGTGACAAAATGTTCCAAACACACCCCATGCACAACTCCACCGGGGAAGGTGCCAGAAACGAGTTCTGTTGGTAGTTTTTACACTACCCCGGTAGGCAGCTGAAAGGCACTACAAAACTTGTTCTACCTGCTTTCTGGGCTGAGATGGAGAATCGCTGAATTTTGGACTCGGCTGCTGACAAAATGTTCCAAACACACCCCATGCACAACTCCACCGGGGAAGGTGCCAGAAACGAGTTCTGTTGGTAGTTTTTACACTACCCCGGTAGGCAGCTGAAAGGCACCACAAAAGTTGTTCTACCTGCTTTCTGGGCTGAGATGGGGATCAGCTGAATTTTGGACTCGGCTGGTGACAAAATGTTCCAAACACAGCCCATGCACAACTCCACCGGGGAAGGTGCCAGAAAGGAGTTCTGTTGGTAGTTTTTACACTACCCCGGTAGGCAGCTGAAAGGCACCACAAAACTTGTTCTACCTGCTTTCTGGGCTGAGATAGGGAATCGCTGAATTTTGGACTCGGCTGGTGACAAAATGTTCCAAACACACCCCATGCACAACTCCACCGGGGAAGGTGCCAGAAACGAGTTCTGTTGGTAGTTTTTACACTACCCCGGTAGGCAAGAGAAAGGCACCACAAAACTTGTTGTACCTGCTTTCTGGGCTGAGATGGGGAATCGCTGAATTTTGGACTCGGCTGGTGACAAAATGTTCCAAACACACCCCATGCACAACTCCACCGGGGAAGGTGCCAGAAACGAGTTCTGTTGGTAGTTTTTACACTACCCCGGTAGGCAGCTGAAAGGCACCACAAAACTTGTTCTACCTGCTTTCTGGGCTGAGATGGGGAATCGCTGAATTTTGGACTCGGCTGGTGACAAAATGTTCCAAACACACCCTATGCACAACTCCACCGGGGAAGGTGCCAGAAACGAGTTCTGTTGGTACTTTTTACACTACCCCGGTAGGCAAGAGAAAGGCACCACAAAACTTGTTCTACCTGCTTTCTGGGCTGAGATGGGGAATCGCTGAATTTTGGACTCGGCTGCTGACAAAATGTTCCAAACACACCCCATGCACAACTCCACCGGGGAAGGTGCCAGAAACGAGTTCTGTTGGTAGTTTTTACACTACCCCGGTAGGCAGCTGAAAGGCACCACAAAACTTGTTCTACCTGCTTTCTGGGCTGAGATGGGGAATCGCTGAATTTTGGACTCGGCTGGTGACAAAATGTTCCAAACACACCCCATGCACAACTCCACCGGGGAAGGTGCCAGAAACGAGTTCTGTTGGTAGTTTTTACACTACCCCGGTAGGCAGCTGAAAGGCACCACAAAAGTTTTTCTACCTGCTTTCTGGGCTGAGATGGGGAACGGCTGAATTTTGGACTCGGCTGGTAACAAAATGTTCCAAACACACCCCATGCACAACTCCACCGGGGAAGGTGCCAGAAACGAGTTCTGTTGGTAGTTTTTACACTACCCCGGTAGGCAGCTGAAAGGCACCACAAAACTTGTTCTACCTGCTTTCTGGGCTGAGATGGAGAATCGCTGAACTTTGGACTCGGCTGGTGACAAAATGTTCCAAACACACCCCATGCACACCTCCACCGGGGAAGGTGCCAGAAACGAGTTCTGTTGGTAGTTTTTACACTACCCCGGTAGGCAGCTGAAAGGCACCACAAAACTTGTTCTACCTGCTTTCTGGGCTGAGATGGGGAACGGCTGAATTTTGGACTCGGCTGGTGACAAAATGTTCCAAACACACCCCATGCACAACTCCACCGGGGAAGGTGCCAGAAACGAGTTCTGTTGGTAGTTTTTACACTACCCCGGTAGGCAAGAGAAAGGCACTACAAAACTTGTTCTACATGCTTTCTGGGCTGAGATGGAGAATCGCTGAATTTTGGACTCGGCTGGTGACAAAATGTTCCAAACACACCCCATGCACAACTCCACCGGGGAAGGTGCCAGAAACGAGTTCTGTTGGTAGTTTTTACACTACCCCGGTAGGCAGCTGAAAGGCACCACAAAACTTGTTCTACCTGCTTTCTGGGCTGAGATGGGGAACGGCTGAATTTTGGACTCGGCTGGTAACAAAATGTTCCAAACACACCCCATGCACAACTCCACCGGGGAAGGTGCCAGAAACGAGTTCTGTTGGTAGTTTTTACACTACCCCGGTAGGCAAGAGAAAGGCACCACAAAACTTGTTCTACCTGCTTTCTGGGCTGAGATGGGGAATCGCTGAATTTTGGACTCGGCTGGTGACAAAATGTTCCAAACACACCCCATGCACACCTCCACCGGCAAAGGTGCCAGAAAGGAGTTCTGTTGGTAGTTTTTACACTACCCCGGTAGGCAGCTGAAAGGCACCACAAAAGTTTTTCTACCTGCTTTCTGGGCTGAGATGGAGAATCGCTGAATTTTGGACTCGGCAGCTGACAAAATGTTCCAAACACACCCCATGCACAACTCCACCGGGGAAGGTGCCAGAAACGAGTTCTGTTGGTAGTTTTTACACTACCCCGGTAGGCAGCTGAATGGCACCACAAAACTTGTTCTACCTGCTTTCTGGGCTGAGATGGGGAATCGCTGAATTTTGGACTCGGCTGGTGACAAAATGTTCCAAACACACCCCATGCACAACTCCACCGGGGAAGGTGCCAGAAACGAGTTCTGTTGGTAGTTTTTACACTACCCCGGTAGGCAGCTGAAAGGCACCACAAAACTTGTTCTACCTGCTTTCTGGGCTGAGATGGGGAACGGCTGAATTTTGGACTCGGCTGGTAACAAAATGTTCCAAACACACCCCATGCACAACTCCACCGGGGAAGGTGCCAGAAACGAGTTCTGTTGGTAGTTTTTACACTACCCCGGTAGGCAAGAGAAAGGCACCACAAAACTTGTTCTACCTGCTTTCTGGGCTGAGATGGGGAATCGCTGAATTTTGGACTCGGCTGGTGACAAAATGTTCCAAACACACCCCATGCACACCTCCACCGGCAAAGGTGCCAGAAACAAGTTCTGTTGGTAGTTTTTACACTACCCCGGTAGGCAGCTGAAAGGCACCACAAAACTTGTTGTACCTGCTTTCTGGCCTAGAGATGGGGAACGGCTGAATTTTGGACTCGGCTGGTGACAATATGTTCCAAACACACCCCATGCACAACTCCACCGGGGAAGGTGCCAGAAACGAGTTCTGTTGGTAGTTTTTACACTACCCCGGTAGGCAGCTGAAAGGCACCACAAAACTTGTTCTACCTGCTTTCTGGGCTGAGATGGGGAATCGCTGAATTTTGGACTCGGCTGGTGACAAAATGTTCCAAACACACCCCATGCACAACTCCACCGGGGAAGGTGCCAGAAACGAGTTCTGTTGGTAGTTTTTACAGTACCCCGGTAGGCAGCTGAAAGGCACCACAAAACTTGTTCTACCTGCTTTCTGGGCTGAGATGGGGAATCGCTGAATTTTGGACTCGGCTGGTGACAAAATGTTCCAAACACACCCCATGCACAACTCCACCGGGGAAGGTGCCAGAAACGAGTTCTGTTGGTAGTTTTTACACTACCCCGGTAGGCAGCTGAAAGGCACCACAAAACTTGTTCTACCTGCTTTCTGGGCTGAGATGGGGAATCGCTGAATTTTGGACTCGGCTGGTGACAAAATGTTCCAAACACACCCCATGCACAACTCCACCGGGGAAGGTGCCAGAAACGAGTTCTGTTGGTAGTTTTTACACTACCCCGGTAGGCAGCTGAAAGGCACCACAAAACTTTTTGTACCTGCTTTCTGGGCTGAGATGGGGAATCGCTGAATTTTGGACTCGGCTGGTGACAAAATGTTCCAAACACACCCCATGCACAACTCCACCGGGGAAGGTGCCAGAAACGAGTTCTGTTGGTAGTTTTTACAGTACCCCGGTAGGCACCTGAAAGGCACCACAAAACTTGTTCTACCTGCTTTCTGGGCTGAGATGGGGAACGGCTGAATTTTGGACTCGGCTGGTAACAAAATGTTCCAAACACACCCCATGCACAACTCCACCGGGGAAGGTGCCAGAAACGAGTTCTGTTGGTAGTTTTTACACTACCCCGGTAGGCAGCTGAAAGGCACCACAAAACTTGTTCTACCTGCTTTCTGGGCTGAGATGGAGAATCGCTGAACTTTGGACTCGGCTGGTGACAAAATGTTCCAAACACACCCCATGCACAACTCCACCGGGGAAGGTGCCAGAAACGAGTTCTGTTGGTAGTTTTTACACTACCCCGGTAGGCAGCTGAAAGGCACCACAAAACTTTTTGTACCTGCTTTCTGGGCTGAGATGGGGAACGGCTGAATTTTGGACTCGGCTGGTGACAAAATGTTCCAAACACACCCCATGCACAACTCCACCGGGGAAGGTGCCAGAAACGAGTTCTGTTGGTAGTTTTTACACTACCCCGGTAGGCAGCTGAAAGGCACCACAAAACTTGTTCTACCTGCTTTCTGGGCTTGAGATGGGGAATCGCTGAATTTTGGACTCGGCTGGTGACAAAATGTTCCAAACACACCCCATGCACACCTCCACCGGGGAAGGTGCCAGAAACGAGTTCTGTTGGTAGTTTTTACACTACCCCGGTAGGCAGCTGAAAGGCACCACAAAACTTGTTCTACCTGCTTTCTGGGCTGAGATGGGGAACGGCTGAATTTTGGACTCGGCTGGTGACAAAATGTTCCAAACACACCCCATGCACAACTCCACCGGGGAAGGTGCCAGAAACGAGTTCTGTTGGTAGTTTTTACACTACCCCGGTAGGCAGCTGAAAGGCACCACAAAACTTGTTCTACCTGCTTTCTGGGCTGAGATGGGGAACGGCTGAATTTTGGACTCGGCTGGTGACAAAATGTTCCAAACACACCCCATGCACAACTCCACCGGGGAAGGTGCCAGAAACGAGTTCTGTTGGTAGTTTTTACACTACCCCGGTAGGCAGCTGAAAGGCACCACAAAACTTGTTCTACCTGCTTTCTGGGCTGAGATGGGGAATCGCTGAATTTTGGACTCGGCTGCTGACAAAATGTTCCAAACACACCCCATGCACAACTCCACCGGGGAAGGTGCCAGAAACGAGTTCTGTTGGTAGTTTTTACACTACCCCGGTAGGCAGCTGAAAGGCACCACAAAACTTGTTCTACCTGCTTTCTGGGCTGAGGAGGGAACGGCTGAATTTTGGACTCGGCTGGTGACAAAATGTTCCAAACACACCCCATGCACAACTCCACCGGGGAAGGTGCCAGAAACGAGTTCTGTTGGTAGTTTTTACACTACCCCGGTAGGCAAGAGAAAGGCACCACAAAACTTGTTCTACCTGCTTTCTGGGCTGAGATGGAGAATCGCTGAACTTTGGACTCGGCTGGTGACAAAATGTTCCAAACACACCCCATGCACACCTCCACCGGGGAAGGTGCCAGAAACGAGTTCTGTTGGTAGTTTTTACACTACCCCGGTAGGCAGCTGAAAGGCACCACAAAACTTGTTCTACCTGCTTTCTGGGCTGAGATGGGGAACGGCTGAATTTTGGACTCGGCTGGTGACAAAATGTTCCAAACACACCCCATGCACAACTCCACCGGGGAAGGTGCCAGAAACGAGTTCTGTTGGTAGTTTTTACACTACCCCGGTAGGCAAGAGAAAGGCACTACAAAACTTGTTCTACATGCTTTCTGGGCTGAGATGGAGAATCGCTGAATTTTGGACTCGGCTGGTGACAAAATGTTCCAAACACACCCCATGCAGAACTCCACCGGGGAAGGTGCCAGAAACGAGTTCTGTTGGTAGTTTTTACACTACCCCGGTAGGCAGCTGAAAGGCACCACAAAACTTGTTCTACCTGCTTTCTGGGCTGAGATGGGGATCAGCTGAATTTTGGACTCGGCTGGTGACAAAATGTTCCAAACACAGCCCATGCACAACTCCACCGGGGAAGGTGCCAGAAAGGAGTTCTGTTGGTAGTTTTTACACTACCCCGGTAGGCAGCTGAAAGGCACCACAAAACTTGTTCTACCTGCTTTCTGGGCTGAGATGGGGAATCGCTGAATTTTGGACTCGGCTGGTGACAAAATGTTCCAAACACACCCCATGCACAACTCCACCGGGGAAGGTGCCAGAAACGAGTTCTGTTGGTAGTTTTTACACTACCCCGGTAGGCAAGAGAAAGGCACCACAAAACTTGTTCTACCTGCTTTCTGGGCTGAGATGGGGAATCGCTGAATTTTGGACTCGGCTGGTGACAAAATGTTCCAAACACACCCCATGCACAACTCCACCGGGGAAGGTGCCAGAAACGAGTTCTGTTGGTAGTTTTTACACTACCCCGGTAGGCAGCTGAAAGGCACCACAAAACTTGTTCTACCTGCTTTCTGGGCTGAGATGGGGAATCGCTGAATTTTGGACTCGGCTGCTGACAAAATGTTCCAAACACACCCCATGCACAACTCCACCGGGGAAGGTGCCAGAAACGAGTTCTGTTGGTAGTTTTTACAGTACCCCGGTAGGCACCTGAAAGGCACCACAAAACTTGTTCTACCTGCTTTCTGGGCTGAGATGGGGAACGGCTGAATTTTGGACTCGGCTGGTAACAAAATGTTCCAAACACACCCCATGCACAACTCCACCGGGGAAGGTGCCAGAAACGAGTTCTGTTGGTAGTTTTTACACTACCCCGGTAGGCAGCTGAAAGGCACCACAAAACTTGTTCTACCTGCTTTCTGGGCTGAGATGGGGAACGGCTGAATTTTGGACTCGGCTGGTAACAAAATGTTCCAAACACACCCCATGCACAACTCCACCGGGGAAGGTGCCAGAAACGAGTTCTGTTGGTAGTTTTTACACTACCCCGGTAGGCAGCTGAAAGGCACCACAAAACTTGTTCTACCTGCTTTCTGGGCTGAGATGGGGAATCGCTGAATTTTGGACTCGGCTGGTGACAAAATGTTCCAAACACACCCCATGCACAACTCCACTGCGGAAGGTGCCAGAAACGAGTTCTGTTGGTAGTTTTTACACTACCCTGGTAGGCAGCTGAAAGGCACCACAAAACTTGTTGTACCTGCTTTCTGGGCTGAGATGGGGAATAGCTGAATTTTGGACTCGGCTGGTGACAAAATGTTCCAAACACACCCCATGCACAACTCCACCGGGGAAGGTGCCAGAAACGAGTTCTGTTGGTAGTTTTTACACTACCCCGGTAGGCAGCTGAAAGGCACCACAAAACTTGTTCTACCTGCTTTCTGGGCTGAGATGGAGAATCGCTGAACTTTGGACTCGGCTGGTGACAAAATGTTCCAAACACACCCCATGCACAACTCCACCGGGGAAGGTGCCAGAAACGAGTTCTGTTGGTAGTTTTTACACTACCCCGGTAGGCAGCTGAAAGGCACCACAAAACTTGTTCTACCTGCTTTCTGGGCTGAGATGGGGAACGGCTGAATTTTGGACTCGGCTGGTAACAAAATGTTCCAAACACACCCCATGCACAACTCCACCGGGGAAGGTGCCAGAAACGAGTTCTGTTGGTAGTTTTTACACTACCCCGGTAGGCAAGAGAAAGGCACCACAAAAGTTGTTCTACCTGCTTTCTGGGCTGAGATGGGGAATCGCTGAATTTTGGACTCGGCTGGTGACAAAATGTTCCAAACACACCCCATGCACACCTCCACCGGCAAAGGTGCCAGAAATGAGTTCTGTTGGTAGTTTTTACACTACCCCGGTAGGCAGCTGAAAAGCACCACAAAACTTGTTCTACCTGCTTTCTGGGCTGAGATGGGGAATCGCTGAATTTTGGACTCGGCTGGTGACAAAATGTTCCAAACACACCCCATGCACAACTCCACCGGGGAAGGTGCCAGAAACGAGTTCTGTTGGTAGTTTTTACACTACCCCGGTAGGCAGCTGAAAGGCACCACAAAAGTTTTTCTACCTGCTTTCTGGGCTGAGATGGGGAATCGCTGAATTTTGGACTCGGCTGGTAACAAAATGTTCCAAACACACCCCATGCACAACTCCACCGGGGAAGGTGCCAGAAACGAGTTCTGTTGGTAGTTTTTACACTACCCCGGTAGGCAGCTGAAAGGCACCACAAAACTTGTTCTACCTGCTTTCTGGGCTGAGATGGGGAACAGCTGAGTTTTGGACTCGGCTGGTGACAAAATGTTCCAAACACACCCCATGCACAACTCCACCGGGGAAGGTGCCAGAAACGAGTTCTGTTGGTAGTTTTTACACTACCCCGGTAGGCAGCTGAAAGGCACCACAAAACTTGTTCTACCTGCTTTCTGGGCTGAGATGGGGAATCGCTGAATTTTGGACTCGGCTGGTGACAAAATGTTCCAAACACACCCCATGCACAACTCCACCGGGGAAGGTGCCAGAAACGAGTTCTGTTGGTAGTTTTTACAGTACCCCGGTAGGCACCTGAAAGGCACCACAAAACTTGTTCTACCTGCTTTCTGGGCTGAGATGGGGAATCGCTGAATTTTGGACTCGGCTGGTGACAAAATGTTCCAAACACACCCCATGCACAACTCCACCGGGGAAGGTGCCAGAAACGAGTTCTGTTGGTAGTTTTTACACTACCCCGGTAGGCAAGAGAAAGGCACCACAAAACTTGTTCTACATGCTTTCTGGGCTGAGATGGAGAATCGCTGAACTTTGGACTCGGCTGGTGACAAAATGTTCCAAACACACCCCATGCACAACTCCACCGGGGAAGGTGCCAGAAACGAGTTCTGTTGGTAGTTTTTACACTACCCCGGTAGGCAGCTGAAAGGCACCACAAAACTTGTTCTACCTGCTTTCTGGGCTGAGATGGGGAATCGCTGAATTTTGGACTCGGCTGGTGACAAAATGTTCCAAACACACCCCATGCACAACTCCACCGGGGAAGGTGCCAGAAACGAGTTCTGTTGGTAGTTTTTACACTACCCCGGTAGGCAGCTGAAAGGCACCACAAAACTTGTTCTACCTGCTTTCTGGGCTGAGATGGGGAATCGCTGAATTTTGGACTCGGCTGCTGACAAAATGTTCCAAACACACCCCATGCACAACTCCACCGGGGAAGGTGCCAGAAACGAGTTCTGTTGGTAGTTTTTACACTACCCCGGTAGGCAGCTGAAAGGCACCACAAAAGTTGTTCTACCTGCTTTCTGGGCTGAGATGGGGAACAGCTGAATTTTGGACTCGGCTGGTAACAAAATGTTCCAAACACACCCCATGCACAACTCCACCGGGGAAGGTGCCAGAAACGAGTTCTGTTGGTAGTTTTTACACTACCCCGGTAGGCAAGAGAAAGGCACCACAAAAGTTGTTCTACCTGCTTTCTGGGCTGAGATGGGGAATCGCTGAATTTTGGACTCGGCTGGTGACAAAATGTTCCAAACACACCCCATGCACACCTCCACCGGCAAAGGTGCCAGAAATGAGTTCTGTTGGTAGTTTTTACACTACCCCGGTAGGCAGCTGAAAGGCACCACAAAACTTGTTCTACCTGCTTTCTGGGCTGAGATGGGGAATCGCTGAATTTTGGACTCGGCTGGTGACAAAATGTTCCAAACACACCCCATGCACAACTCCACCGGGGAAGGTGCCAGAAACGAGTTCTGTTGGTAGTTTTTACACTACCCCGGTAGGCAGCTGAAAGGCACCACAAAAGTTTTTCTACCTGCTTTCTGGGCTGAGATGGGGAATCGCTGAATTTTGGACTCGGCTGGTGACAAAATGTTCCAAACACACCCCATGCACAACTCCACCGGGGAAGGTGCCAGAAACGAGTTCTGTTGGTAGTTTTTACACTACCCCGGTAGGCAGCTGAAAGGCACCACAAAACTTGTTCTACCTGCTTTCTGGGCTGAGATGGGGAACAGCTGAGTTTTGGACTCGGCTGGTGACAAAATGTTCCAAACACACCCCATGCACAACTCCACCGGGGAAGGTGCCAGAAACGAGTTCTGTTGGTAGTTTTTACACTACCCCGGTAGGCAGCTGAAAGGCACCACAAAACTTGTTCTACCTGCTTTCTGGGCTGAGATGGGGAACGGCTGAATTTTGGACTCGGCTGGTAACAAAATGTTCCAAACACACCCCATGCACAACTCCACCGGGGAAGGTGCCAGAAACGAGTTCTGTTGGTAGTTTTTACACTACCCCGGTAGGCAAGAGAAAGGCACCACAAAACTTGTTGTACCTGCTTTCTGGGCTGAGATGGAGAATCGCTGAACTTTGGACTCGGCTGGTGACAAAATGTTCCAAACACACCCCATGCACAACTCCACCGGGGAAGGTGCCAGAAACGAGTTCTGTTGGTAGTTTTTACACTACCCCGGTAGGCAGCTGAAAGGCACCACAAAACTTGTTCTACCTGCTTTCTGGGCTGAGATGGGGAATCGCTGAATTTTGGACTCGGCTGGTGACAAAATGTTCCAAACACACCCCATGCACAACTCCACCGGGGAAGGTGCCAGAAACGAGTTCTGTTGGTAGTTTTTACACTACCCCGGTAGGCAGCTGAAAGGCACCACAAAACTTGTTCTACCTGCTTTCTGGGCTGAGATGGGGAACGGCTGAATTTTGGACTCGGCTGGTAACAAAATGTTCCAAACACACCCCATGCACAACTCCACCGGGGAAGGTGCCAGAAACGAGTTCTGTTGGTAGTTTTTACACTACCCCGGTAGGCAGCTGAAAGGCACCACAAAACTTGTTCTACCTGCTTTCTGGGCTGAGATGGAGAATCGCTGAATTTTGGACTCGGCTGGTGACAAAATGTTCCAAACACACCCCATGCACAACTCCACCGGGGAAGGTGCCAGAAACGAGTTCTGTTGGTAGTTTTTACACTACCCCGGTAGGCAGCTGAAAGGCACCACAAAACTTGTTCTACCTGCTTTCTGGGCTGAGATGGGGAATTGCTGAATTTTGGACTCGGCTGGTGACAAAATGTTCCAAACACACCCCATGCACAACTCCACCGGGGAAGGTGCCAGAAACGAGTTCTGTTGGTAGTTTTTACACTACCCCGGTAGGCAGCTGAAAGGCACCACAAAACTTGTTCTACCTGCTTTCTGGGCTGAGATGGGGAATCGCTGAATTTTGGACTCGGCTGGTGACAAAATGTTCCAAACACACCCCATGCACAACTCCACCGGGGAAGGTGCCAGAAACGAGTTCTGTTGCTAGTTTTTACACTACCCCGGTAGGCAAGAGAAAGGCACCACAAAACTTGTTCTACCTGCTTTCTGGGCTGAGATGGGGAATCGCTGAATTTTGGACTCGGCTGGTGACAAAATGTTCCAAACACACCCCATGCACAACTCCACCGGGGAAGGTGCCAGAAACGAGTTCTGTTGGTAGTTTTTACACTACCCCGGTAGGCAGCTGAAAGGCACCACAAAACTTGTTCTACCTGCTTTCTGGGCTGAGATGGGGAACGGCTGAATTTTGGACTCGGCTGGTGACAAAATGTTCCAAACACACCCCATGCACAACTCCACCGGGGAAGGTGCCAGAAACGAGTTCTGTTGGTAGTTTTTACACTACCCCGGTAGGCAGCTGAAAGGCACCACAAAACTTGTTCTACCTGCTTTCTGGGCTGAGATGGGGAATCGCTGAATTTTGGACTCGGCTGGTGACAAAATGTTCCAAACACACCCCATGCACAACTCCACCGGGGAAGTTGCCAGAAACGAGTTCTGTTGGTAGTTTTTACAGTACCCCGGTAGGCACCTGAAAGGCACCACAAAACTTGTTCTACCTGCTTTCTGGGCTGAGATGGGGAACGGCTGAATTTTGGACTCGGCTGGTAACTAAATGTTCCAAACACACCCCATGCACAACTCCACCGGGGAAGGTGCCAGAAACGAGTTCTGTTGGTAGTTTTTACACTACCCCGGTAGGCAAGAGAAAGGCACCACAAAACTTGTTCTACATGCTTTCTGGGCTGAGATGGGGAATCGCTGAACTTTGGACTCGGCTGGTGACAAAATGTTCCAAACACACCCCATGCACAACTCCACCGGGGAAGGTGCCAGAAACGAGTTCTGTTGGTAGTTTTTACACTACCCCGGTAGGCAGCTGAAAGGCACCACAAAACTTGTTCTACCTGCTTTCTGGGCTGAGATGGGGAATCGCTGAATTTTGGACTCGGCTGCTGACAAAATGTTCCAAACACACCCCATGCACAACTCCACCGGGGAAGGTGCCAGAAACGAGTTCTGTTGGTAGTTTTTACACTACCCCGGTAGGCAGCTGAAAGGCACCACAAAACTTGTTGTACCTGCTTTCTGGGCTGAGATGGGGAACGGCTGAATTTTGGACTCGGCTGGTAACAAAATGTTCCAAACACACCCCATGCACAACTCCACCGGGGAAGGTGCCAGAAACGAGTTCTGTTGGTAGTTTTTACACTACCCCGGTAGGCAGCTGAAAGGCACCACAAAACTTGTTCTACCTGCTTTCTGGGCTTGAGATGGGGAATCGCTGAATTTTGGACTCGGCTGGTGACAAAATGTTCCAAACACACCCCATGCACAACTCCACCGGGGAAGGTGCCAGAAACGAGTTCTGTTGGTAGTTTTTACACTACCCCGGTAGGCAGCTGAAAGGCACCACAAAACTTGTTCTACCTGCTTTCTGGGCTGAGATGGGGAATCGCTGAATTTTGGACTCGGCTGGTGACAAAATGTTCCAAACACACCCCATGCACAACTCCACCGGGGAAGGTGCCAGAAACGAGTTCTGTTGGTAGTTTTTACACTACCCCGGTAGGCAAGAGAAAGGCACTACAAAACTTGTTCTACATGCTTTCTGGGCTGAGATGGAGAATCGCTGAATTTTGGACTCGGCTGGTGACAAAATGTTCCAAACACACCCCATGCACAACTCCACCGGGGAAGGTGCCAGAAACGAGTTCTGTTGGTAGTTTTTACACTACCCCGGTAGGCAGCTGAAAGGCACCACAAAACTTGTTCTACCTGCTTTCTGGGCTGAGATGGGGAATCGCTGACTTTTGGACTCGGCTGGTGACAAAATGTTCCAAACACACCCCATGCACAACTCCACCGGGGAAGGTGCCAGAAACGAGTTCTGTTGGTAGTTTTTACAGTACCCCGGTAGGCAGCTGAAAGGCACCACAAAACTTGTTCTACCTGCTTTCTGGGCTGAGATGGGGAATCGCTGAATTTTGGACTCGGCTGGTGACAAAATGTTCCAAACACACCCCATGCACAACTCCACCGGGGAAGGTGCCAGAAACGAGTTCTGTTGGTAGTTTTTACACTACCCCGGTAGGCAGCTGAAAGGCACCACAAAACTTGTTCTACCTGCTTTCTGGGCTGAGATGGGGAATCGCTGAATTTTGGACTCGGCTGCTGACAAAATGTTCCAAACACACCCCATGCACAACTCCACCGGCAAAGGTGCCAGAAACGAGTTCTGTTGGTAGTTTTTACACTACCCCGGTAGGCAGCTGAAAGGCACCACAAAACTTGTTCTACCTGCTTTCTGGGCTGAGATGGGGAATCGCTGAATTTTGGACTCGGCTGGTGACAAAATGTTCCAAACACACCCCATGCACAACTCCACCGGGGAAGGTGCCAGAAACGAGTTCTGTTGGTAGTTTTTACACTACCCCGGTAGGCAAGAGAAAGGCACCACAAAACTTGTTCTACCTGCTTTCTGGGCTGAGATGGGGAATCGCTGAATTTTGGACTCGGCTGGTGACAAAATGTTCCAAACACACCCCATGCACAACTCCACCGGCAAAGGTGCCAGAAACGAGTTCTGTTGGTAGTTTTTACACTACCCCGGTAGGCAGCTGAAAGGCACCACAAAACTTGTTCTACCTGCTTTCTGGGCTGAGATGGGGAATCGCTGAATTTTGGACTCGGCTGGGGACAAAATGTTCCAAACACACCCCATGCACACCTCCACCGGGGAAGGTGCCAGAAACGAGTTCTGTTGGTAGTTTTTACAGTACCCCGGTAGGCAAGAGAAAGGCACCACAAAACTTGTTGTACCTGCTTTCTGGCCTAGAGATGGGGAACGGCTGAATTTTGGACTCGGCTGGTAACAAAATGTTCCAAACACACCCCATGCACAACTCCACCGGGGAAGGTGCCAGAAACGAGTTCTGTTGGTAGTTTTTACACTACCCCGGTAGGCAAGAGAAAGGCACCACAAAAGTTGTTCTACCTGCTTTCTGGGCTGAGATGGGGAATCGCTGAATTTTGGACTCGGCTGGTGACAAAATGTTCCAAACACACCCCATGCACAACTCCACCGGGGAAGGTGCCAGAAACGAGTTCTGTTGGTAGTTTTTACACTACCCCGGTAGGCAAGAGAAAGGCACCACAAAACTTGTTCTACCTGCTTTCTGGGCTGAGATGGGGAATCGCTGAATTTTGGACTCGGCTGGTGACAAAATGTTCCAAACACACCCCATGCACAACTCCACCGGGGAAGGTGCCAGAAACGAGTTCTGTTGGTAGTTTTTACACTACCCCGGTAGGCAGCTGAAAGGCACCACAAAACTTGTTCTACCTGCTTTCTGGGCTGAGATGGGGAATCGCTGAATTTTGGACTCGGCTGGGGACAAAATGTTCCAAACACACCCCATGCACACCTCCACCGGGGAAGGTGCCAGAAACGAGTTCTGTTGGTAGTTTTTACAGTACCCCGGTAGGCAAGAGAAAGGCACCACAAAACTTGTTGTACCTGCTTTCTGGCCTAGAGATGGGGAACGGCTGAATTTTGGACTCGGCTGGTAACAAAATGTTCCAAACACACCCCATGCACAACTCCACCGGGGAAGGTGCCAGAAACGAGTTCTGTTGGTAGTTTTTACACTACCCCGGTAGGCAAGAGAAAGGCACCACAAAAGTTGTTCTACCTGCTTTCTGGGCTGAGATGGGGAATCGCTGAATTTTGGACTCGGCTGGTGACAAAATGTTCCAAACACACCCCATGCACAACTCCACCGGGGAAGGTGCCAGAAACGAGTTCTGTTGGTAGTTTTTACACTACCCCGGTAGGCAGCGGAAAGGCACCACAAAACTTGTTCTACCTGCTTTCTGGGCTGAGATGGGGAATCGCTGAATTTTGGACTCGGCTGGTGACAAAATGTTCCAAACACACCCCATGCACAACTCCACCGGGGAAGGTGCCAGAAACGAGTTCTGTTGGTAGTTTTTACACTACCCCGGTAGGCAGCTGAAAGGCACCACAAAACTTGTTCTACCTGCTTTCTGGGCTGAGATGGGGAATCGCTGAATTTTGGACTCGGCTGGTGACAAAATGTTCCAAACACACCCCATGCACAACTCCACCGGGGAAGGTGCCAGAAACGAGTTCTGTTGGTAGTTTTTACAGTACCCCGGTAGGCACCTGAAAGGCACCACAAAACTTGTTCTACCTGCTTTCTGGGCTGAGATGGGGAACGGCTGAATTTTGGACTCGGCTGGTAACAAAATGTTCCAAACACACCCCATGCACAACTCCACCGGGGAAGGTGCCAGAAACGAGTTCTGTTGGTAGTTTTTACACTACCCCGGTAGGCAAGAGAAAGGCACCACAAAACTTGTTCTACATGCTTTCTGGGCTGAGATGGAGAATCGCTGAACTTTGGACTCGGCTGCTGACAAAATGTTCCAAACACACCCCATGCACAACTCCACCGGGGAAGGTGCCAGAAACGAGTTCTGTTGGTAGTTTTTACACTACCCCGGTAGGCAGCTGAAAGGCACCACAAAACTTGTTCTACCTGCTTTCTGGGCTGAGATGGGGAATCGCTGAATTTTGGACTCGGCTGGTGACAAAATGTTCCAAACACACCCCATGCACAACTCCACCGGGGAAGGTGCCAGAAACGAGTTCTGTTGGTAGTTTTTACACTACCCCGGTAGGCAGCTGAAAGGCACCACAAAACTTGTTCTACCTGCTTTCTGGGCTGAGATGGGGAACGGCTGAATTTTGGACTCGGCTGGTAACAAAATGTTCCAAACACACCCCATGCACAACTCCACCGGGGAAGGTGCCAGAAACGAGTTCTGTTGGTAGTTTTTACACTACCCCGGTAGGCAGCTGAAAGGCACCACAAAACTTGTTCTACCTGCTTTCTGGGCTTGAGATGGGGAATCGCTGAATTTTGGACTCGGCTGGTGACAAAATGTTCCAAACACACCCCATGCACAACTCCACCGGGGAAGGTGCCAGAAACGAGTTCTGTTGGTAGTTTTTACACTACCCCGGTAGGCAGCTGAAAGGCACCACAAAACTTGTTCTACCTGCTTTCTGGGCTGAGATGGGGAACGGCTGAATTTTGGACTCGGCTGGTGACAAAATGTTCCAAACACACCCCATGCACAACTCCACCGGGGAAGGTGCCAGAAACGAGTTCTGTTGGTAGTTTTTACACTACCCCGGTAGGCAAGAGAAAGGCACTACAAAACTTGTTCTACATGCTTTCTGGGCTGAGATGGAGAATCGCTGAATTTTGGACTCGGCTGGTGACAAAATGTTCCAAACACACCCCATGCACAACTCCACCGGGGAAGGTGCCAGAAACGAGTTCTGTTGGTAGTTTTTACAGTACCCCGGTAGGCAGCTGAAAGGCACCACAAAACTTGTTCTACCTGCTTTCTGGGCTGAGATGGGGAATCGCTGAATTTTGGACTCGGCTGCTGACAAAATGTTCCAAACACACCCCATGCACAACTCCACCGGGGAAGGTGCCAGAAAGGAGTTCTGTTGGTAGTTTTTACACTACCCCGGTAGGCAGCTGAAAGGCACCACAAAACTTGTTCTACCTGCTTTCTGGGCTGAGATGGGGAATCGCTGAATTTTGGACTCGGCTGGTGACAAAATGTTCCAAACACACCCCATGCACACCTCCACCGGGGAAGGTGCCAGAAACGAGTTCTGTTGGTAGTTTTTACACTACCCCGGTAGGCAAGAGAAAGGCACCACAAAACTTGTTCTACCTGCTTTCTGGGCTGAGATGGGGAATCGCTGAATTTTGGACTCGGCTGGTGACAAAATGTTCCAAACACACCCCATGCACAACTCCACCGGGGAAGGTGCCAGAAACGAGTTCTGTTGGTAGTTTTTACACTACCCCGGTAGGCAGCTGAAAGGCACCACAAAACTTGTTCTACCTGCTTTCTGGGCTGAGATGGGGAATCGCTGAATTTTGGACTCGGCTGGTGACAAAATGTTCCAAACACACCCCATGCACAACTCCACCGGG
This sequence comes from Falco biarmicus, assembly GCF_023638135.1. Lineage (NCBI taxonomy): Eukaryota > Metazoa > Chordata > Aves > Falconiformes > Falconidae > Falco > Falco biarmicus. The sequence continues at coordinate 310,416 of NW_026612011.1, read as the reverse complement.
GAAGGTGCCAGAAACGAGTTCTGTTGGTAGTTTTTACACTACCCCGGTAGGCAAGAGAAAGGCACCACAAAACTTGTTCTACCTGCTTTCTGGGCTGAGATGGAGAATCGCTGAATTTTGGACTCGGCTGCTGACAAATAGTTCCAAACACACCCCATGCACAACTCCACCGGGGAAGGTGCCAGAAACGAGTTCTGTTGGTAGTTTTTACACTACCCCGGTAGGCAGCTGAAAGGCACCACAAAACTTGTTCTACCTGCTTTCTGGGCTGAGATGGGGATCAGCTGAATTTTGGACTCGGCTGGTGACAAAATGTTCCAAACACACCCCATGCACAACTCCACCGGGGAAGGTGCCAGAAATGAGTTCTGTTGGTAGTTTTTACAGTACCCCGGTAGGCAGCTGAAAGGCACCACAAAACTTGTTCTACCTGCTTTCTGGGCTGAGATGGGGAATCGCTGAATTTTGGACTCGGCTGGTGACAAAATGTTCCAAACACACCCCATGCACAACTCCACCGGGGAAGGTGCCAGAAACGAGTTCTGTTGGTAGTTTTTACAGTACCCCGGTAGGCAAGAGAAAGGCACCACAAAACTTGTTCTACCTGCTTTCTGGGCTGAGATGGAGAATCGCTGAATTTTGGACTCGGCTGGTGACAAAATGTTCCAAACACACCCCATGCACAACTCCACCGGGGAAGGTGCCAGAAACGAGTTCTGTTGGTAGTTTTTACACTACCCCGGTAGGCAGCTGAAAGGCACCACAAAACTTGTTCTACCTGCTTTCTGGGCTGAGATGGGGAATCGCTGAATTTTGGACTCGGCTGGTAACAAAATGTTCCAAACACACCCCATGCACAACTCCACCGGGGAAGGTGCCAGAAACGAGTTCTGTTGGTAGTTTTTACAGTACCCCGGTAGGCAGCTGAAAGGCACCACAAAACTTGTTCTACCTGCTTTCTGGGCTGAGATGGGGAATCGCTGAATTTTGGACTCGGCTGGTGACAAAATGTTCCAAACACACCCCATGCACAACTCCACCGGGGAAGGTGCCAGAAACGAGTTCTGTTGGTAGTTTTTACAGTACCCCGATAGGCAAGAGAAAGGCACCACAAAACTTGTTCTACCTGCTTTCTGGGCTGAGATGGGGAATAGCTGAATTTTGGACTCGGCTGCTGACAAAATGTTCCAAACACAGCCCATGCACAACTCCACCGGGGAAGGTGCCAGAAAGGAGTTCTCTTGGTAGTTTTTACATTGCTCCGGGAGGCAGCTGAAAGGCACCACAAAAGTTTTTCTACCTGCTTTCTGGGCTGAGATGGGGATCCGCTGAATTTTGGACTCGGCTGCTGACAAAATGTTCCAAACACACCCCATGCACAACTCCACCGGGGAAGGTGCCAGAAACGAGTTCTGTTGGTAGTTTTTACACTACCCCGGTAGGCAGCTGAAAGGCACCACAAAAGTTTTTCTACCTGCTTTCTGGGCTGAGATGGGGAATCGCTGAATTTTGGACTCGGCTGGTGACAAAATGTTCCAAACACACCCCATGCACACCTCCACCGGCAAAGGTGCCAGAAACGAGTTCTGTTGGTAGTTTTTACAGTACCCCGGTAGGCAAGAGAAAGGCACCACAAAACTTGTTCTACCTGCTTTCTGGCCTAGAGATGGGGAACGGCTGAATTTTGGACTCGGCTGGTGACAAAATGTTCCAAACACACCCCATGCACAACTCCACCGGGGAAGGTGCCAGAAACGAGTTCTGTTGGTAGTTTTTACACTACCCCGGTAGGCAGCTGAAAGGCACCACAAAAGTTTTTCTACCTGCTTTCTGGGCTGAGATGGGGAATCGCTGAATTTTGGACTCGGCTGGTGACAAAATGTTCCAAACACACCCCATGCACAACTCCACCGGGGAAGGTGCCAGAAACGAGTTCTGTTGGTAGTTTTTACACTACCCCGGTAGGCAGCTGAAAGGCACCACAAAACTTGTTCTACCTGCTTTCTGGGCTGAGATGGGGAATCGCTGAATTTTGGACTCGGCTGGTGACAAAATGTTCCAAACACACCCCATGCACAACTCCACCGGGGAAGGTGCCAGAAACGAGTTCTGTTGGTAGTTTTTACACTACCCCGGTAGGCAGCTGAAAGGCACCACAAAACTTGTTCTACCTGCTTTCTGGGCTGAGATGGGGAATCGCTGAATTTTGGACTCGGCTGGTGACAAAATGTTCCAAACACACCCCATGCACAACTCCACCGGGGACGGTGCCAGAAACGAGTTCTGTTGGTAGTTTTTACACTACCCCGGTAGGCAAGAGAAAGGCACCACAAAACTTGTTGTACCTGCTTTCTGGGCTGAGATGGGGAATAGCTGAATTTTGGACTCGGCTGGTGACAAAATGTTCCAAACACACCCCATGCACAACTCCACCGGGGAAGGTGCCAGAAACGAGTTCTGTTGGTAGTTTTTACACTACCCCGGTAGGCAGCTGAAAGGCACCACAAAACTTGTTCTACCTGCTTTCTGGGCTGAGATGGGGAACGGCTGAATTTTGGACTCGGCTGGTAACAAAATGTTCCAAACACACCCCATGCACAACTCCACCGGGGAAGGTGCCAGAAACGAGTTCTGTTGGTAGTTTTTACACTACCCCGGTAGGCAGCTGAAAGGCACCACAAAACTTGTTCTACCTGCTTTCTGGGCTGAGATGGGGAATCGCTGAATTTTGGACTCTGCTGGTGACAAAATGTTCCAAACACACCCCATGCACAACTCCACCGGGGAAGGTGCCAGAAACGAGTTCTGTTGGTAGTTTTTACACTACCCCGGTAGGCAGCTGAAAGGCACCACAAAACTTGTTCTACCTGCTTTCTGGGCTGAGATGGGGAATCGCTGAATTTTGGACTCGGCTGCTGACAAAATGTTCCAAACACACCCCATGCACAACTCCACCGGGGAAGGTGCCAGAAACGAGTTCTGTTGGTAGTTTTTACACTACCCCGGTAGGCAGCTGAAAGGCACCACAAAACTTGTTCTACCTGCTTTCTGGCCTGAGATGGGGAATCGCTGAATTTTGGACTCGGCTGGTGACAAAATGTTCCAAACACACCCCATGCACAACTCCACCGGGGAAGGTGCCAGAAACGAGTTCTGTTGGTAGTTTTTACACTACCCCAGTAGGCAGCTGAAAGGCACCACAAAACTTGTTCTACCTGCTTTCTGGGCTGAGATGGGGAATCGCTGAATTTTGGACTCGGCTGGTGACAAAATGTTCCAAACACACCCCATGCACAACTCCACCGGGGAAGGTGCCAGAAACGAGTTCTGTTGGTAGTTTTTACAGTACCCCGGTACGCAAGAGAAAGGCACCACAAAACTTGTTGTACCTGCTTTCTGGGCTTGAGATGGGGAATCGCTGAATTTTGGACTCGGCTGGTGACAAAATGTTCCAAACACACCCCATGCACAACTCCACCGGGGAAGGTGCCAGAAACGAGTTCTGTTGGTAGTTTTTACACTACCCTGGTAGGCAGCTGAAAGGCACCACAAAACTTGTTCTACCTGCTTTCTGGGCTGAGATGGGGAATAGCTGAATTTTGGACTCGGCTGGTGACAAAATGTTCCAAACACACCCCATGCACAACTCCACCGGGGAAGGTGCCAGAAACGAGTTCTGTTGGTAGTTTTTACACTACCCCGGTAGGCAGCTGAAAGGCACCACAAAACTTGTTCTACCTGCTTTCTGGGCTGAGATGGGGAATCGCTGAATTTTGGACTCGGCTGGTGACAAAATGTTCCAAACTCACCCCATGCACAACTCCACCGGGGAAGGTGCCAGAAACGAGTTCTGTTGGTAGTTTTTACACTACCCCGGTAGGCAGCTGAAAGGCACCACAAAACTTGTTCTACCTGCTTTCTGGGCTGAGATGGGGAACGGCTGAATTTTGGACTCGGCTGGTAACAAAATGTTCCAAACACACCCCATGCACAACTCCACCGGGGAAGGTGCCAGAAACGAGTTCTGTTGGTAGTTTTTACACTACCCCGGTAGGCAGCTGAAAGGCACCACAAAACTTGTTCTACCTGCTTTCTGGGCTTGAGATGGGGAATCGCTGAATTTTGGACTCGGCTGGTGACAAAATGTTCCAAACACACCCCATGCACAACTCCACCGGGGAAGGTGCCAGAAACGAGTTCTGTTGGTAGTTTTTACACTACCCCGGTAGGCAGCTGAAAGGCACCACAAAACTTGTTCTACCTGCTTTCTGGGCTGAGATGGGGAACGGCTGAATTTTGGACTCGGCTGGTGACAAAATGTTCCAAACACACCCCATGCACAACTCCACCGGGGAAGGTGCCAGAAACGAGTTCTGTTGGTAGTTTTTACACTACCCCGGTAGGCAAGAGAAAGGCACTACAAAACTTGTTCTACATGCTTTCTGGGCTGAGATGGAGAATCGCTGAATTTTGGACTCGGCTGGTGACAAAATGTTCCAAACACACCCCATGCACAACTCCACCGGGGAAGGTGCCAGAAACGAGTTCTGTTGGTAGTTTTTACACTACCCCGGTAGGCAGCTGAAAGGCACCACAAAACTTGTTCTACCTGCTTTCTGGGCTGAGATGGGGATCAGCTGAATTTTGGACTCGGCTGGTGACAAAATGTTCCAAACACACCCCATGCACAACTCCACCGGGGAAGGTGCCAGAAAGGAGTTCTGTTGGTAGTTTTTACACTACCCCCGGTAGGCAGCTGAAAGGCACCACAAAACTTGTTCTACCTGCTTTCTGGGCTGAGATGGGGAATCGCTGAATTTTGGACTCGGCTGGTGACAAAATGTTCCAAACACACCCCATGCACAACTCCACCGGGGAAGGTGCCAGAAACGAGTTCTGTTGGTAGTTTTTACACTACCCCGGTAGGCAGCTGAAAGGCACCACAAAACTTGTTCTACCTGCTTTCTGGGCTGAGATGGGGAATCGCTGAATTTTGGACTCGGCTGGTGACAAAATGTTCCAAACACACCCCATGCACAACTCCACCGGGGAAGGTGCCAGAAACGAGTTCTGTTGGTAGTTTTTACACTACCCCGGTACGCAAGAGAAAGGCACCACAAAACTTGTTGTACCTGCTTTCTGGGCTTGAGATGGGGAATCGCTGAATTTTGGACTCGGCTGGTGACAAAATGTTCCAAACACACCCCATGCACAACTCCACCGGGGAAGGTGCCAGAAACGAGTTCTGTTGGTAGTTTTTACACTACCCTGGTAGGCAGCTGAAAGGCACCACAAAACTTGTTCTACCTGCTTTCTGGGCTGAGATGGGGAACAGCTGAATTTTGGACTCGGCTGCTGACAAAATGTTCCAAACACACCCCATGCACACCTCCACCGGGGAAGGTGCCAGAAACGAGTTCTGTTGGTAGTTTTTACACTACCCCGGTAGGCACCTGAAAGGCACCACAAAACTTGTTCTACCTGCTTTCTGGGCTGAGATGGGGAATCGCTGAATTTTGGACTCGGCTGGTGACAAAATGTTCCAAACACACCCCATGCACAACTCCACCGGGGAAGGTGCCAGAAACGAGTTCTGTTGGTAGTTTTTACACTACCCCGGTAGGCAGCTGAAAGGCACCACAAAACTTGTTCTACCTGCTTTCTGGGCTGAGATGGGGAACGGCTGAATTTTGGACTCGGCTGGTAACAAAATGTTCCAAACACACCCCATGCACAACTCCACCGGGGAAGGTGCCAGAAACGAGTTCTGTTGGTAGTTTTTACACTACCCCGGTAGGCAGCTGAAAGGCACCACAAAACTTGTTCTACCTGCTTTCTGGGCTTGAGATGGGGAATCGCTGAATTTTGGACTCGGCTGGTGACAAAATGTTCCAAACACACCCCATGCACAACTCCACCGGGGAAGGTGCCAGAAACGAGTTCTGTTGGTAGTTTTTACACTACCCCGGTAGGCAGCTGAAAGGCACCACAAAACTTGTTCTACCTGCTTTCTGGGCTGAGATGGGGAACGGCTGAATTTTGGACTCGGCTGGTGACAAAATGTTCCAAACACACCCCATGCACAACTCCACCGGGGAAGGTGCCAGAAACGAGTTCTGTTGGTAGTTTTTACACTACCCCGGTAGGCAAGAGAAAGGCACTACAAAACTTGTTCTACATGCTTTCTGGGCTCAGATGGAGAATCGCTGAATTTTGGACTCGGCTGGTGACAAAATGTTCCAAACACACCCCATGCACAACTCCACCGGGGAAGGTGCCAGAAACGAGTTCTGTTGGTAGTTTTTACACTACCCCGGTAGGCAGCTGAAAGGCACCACAAAAGTTGTTCTACCTGCTTTCTGGGCTGAGATGGGGATCAGCTGAATTTTGGACTCGGCTGGTGACAAAATGTTCCAAACACACCCCATGCACAACTCCACCGGGGAAGGTGCCAGAAAGGAGTTCTGTTGGTAGTTTTTACACTACCCCGGTAGGCAGCTGAAAGGCACCACAAAACTTGTTCTACCTGCTTTCTGGGCTGAGATGGGGAATCGCTGAATTTTGGACTCGGCTGGTGACAAAATGTTCCAAACACACCCCATGCACAACTCCACCGGGGAAGGTGCCAGAAACGAGTTCTGTTGGTAGTTTTTACACTACCCCGGTAGGCAGCTGAAAGGCACCACAAAACTTGTTCTACCTGCTTTCTGGGCTGAGATGGGGAATCGCTGAATTTTGGACTCGGCTGGTGACAAAATGTTCCAAACACACCCCATGCACAACTCCACAGGGGAAGGTGCCAGAAACGAGTTCTGTTGGTAGTTTTTACAGTACCCCGGTAGGCAAGAGAAAGGCACCACAAAACTTGTTCTACCTGCTTTCTGGGCTGAGATGGAGAATCGCTGAATTTTGGACTCGGCTGGTGACAAAATGTTCCAAACACACCCCATGCACAACTCCACCGGGGAAGGTGCCAGAAACGAGTTCTGTTGGTAGTTTTTACACTACCCCGGTAGGCAGCTGAAAGGCACCACAAAACTTGTTCTACCTGCTTTCTGGGCTGAGATGGGGAATCGCTGAATTTTGGACTCGGCTGGTAACAAAATGTTCCAAACACACCCCATGCACAACTCCACCGGGGAAGGTGCCAGAAACGAGTTCTGTTGGTAGTTTTTACACTACCCCGGTAGGCAGCTGAAAGGCACCACAAAACTTGTTCTACCTGCTTTCTGGGCTGAGATGGGGAATCGCTGAATTTTGGACTCGGCTGGTGACAAAATGTTCCAAACACACCCCATGCACAACTCCACCGGGGAAGGTGCCAGAAACGAGTTCTGTTGGTAGTTTTTACAGTACCCCGGTAGGCACCTGAAAGGCACCACAAAACTTGTTCTACCTGCTTTCTGGGCTGAGATGGGGAATCGCTGAATTTTGGACTCGGCTGCTGACAAAATGTTCCAAACACACCCCATGCACAACTCCACCGGGGAAGGTGCCAGAAACGAGTTCTGTTGGTAGTTTTTACACTACCCCGGTAGGCAGCTGAAAGGCACCACAAAACTTGTTCTACCTGCTTTCTGGGCTGAGATGGGGAACGGCTGAATTTTGGACTCGGCTGGTAACAAAATGTTCCAAACACACCCCATGCACAACTCCACCGGGGAAGGTGCCAGAAACGAGTTCTGTTGGTAGTTTTTACACTACCCCGGTAGGCAGCTGAAAGGCACCACAAAACTTGTTCTACCTGCTTTCTGGGCTTGAGATGGGGAATCGCTGAATTTTGGACTTGGCTGGTGACAAAATGTTCCAAACACACCCCATGCACAACTCCACCGGGGAAGGTGCCAGAAACGAGTTCTGTTGGTAGTTTTTACACTACCCCGGTAGGCAGCTGAAAGGCACCACAAAACTTGTTCTACCTGCTTTCTGGGCTGAGATGGGGAACGGCTGAATTTTGGACTCGGCTGGTGACAAAATGTTCCAAACACACCCCATGCACAACTCCACCGGGGAAGGTGCCAGAAACGAGTTCTGTTGGTAGTTTTTACACTACCCCGGTAGGCAAGAGAAAGGCACTACAAAACTTGTTCTACATGCTTTCTGGGCTGAGATGGAGAATCGCTGAATTTTGGACTCGGCTGGTGACAAAATGTTCCAAACACACCCCATGCACAACTCCACCGGGGAAGGTGCCAGAAACGAGTTCTGTTGGTAGTTTTTACACTACCCCGGTAGGCAGCTGAAAGGCACCACAAAAGTTGTTCTACCTGCTTTCTGGGCTGAGATGGGGATCAGCTGAATTTTGGACTCGGCTGGTGACAAAATGTTCCAAACACACCCCATGCACAACTCCACCGGGGAAGGTGCCAGAAACGAGTTCTGTTGGTAGTTTTTACACTACCCCGGTAGGCAGCTGAAAGGCACCACAAAACTTGTTCTACCTGCTTTCTGGGCTGAGATGGGGAATCGCTGAATTTTGGACTCGGCTGGTGACAAAATGTTCCAAACACACCCCATGCACAACTCCACCGGGGAAGGTGCCAGAAACGAGTTCTGTTGGTAGTTTTTACACTACCCCGGTAGGCAGCTGAAAGGCACCACAAAACTTGTTCTACCTGCTTTCTGGGCTGAGATGGGGAATCGCTGAATTTTGGACTCGGCTGGTGACAAAATGTTCCAAACACACCCCATGCACAACTCCACAGGGGAAGGTGCCAGAAACGAGTTCTGTTGGTAGTTTTTACACTACCCCGGTAGGCAAGAGAAAGGCACCACAAAACTTGTTCTACCTGCTTTCTGGGCTGAGATGGAGAATCGCTGAATTTTGGACTCGGCTGGTGACAAAATGTTCCAAACACACCCCATGCACAACTCCACCGGGGAAGGTGCCAGAAACGAGTTCTGTTGGTAGTTTTTACACTACCCCGGTAGGCAGCTGAAAGGCACCACAAAACTTGTTCTACCTGCTTTCTGGGCTGAGATGGGGAATCGCTGAATTTTGGACTCGGCTGGTAACAAAATGTTCCAAACACACCCCATGCACAACTCCACCGGGGAAGGTGCCAGAAACGAGTTCTGTTGGTAGTTTTTACACTACCCCGGTAGGCAGCTGAAAGGCACCACAAAACTTGTTCTACCTGCTTTCTGGGCTGAGATGGGGAATCGCTGAATTTTGGACTCGGCTGGTGACAAAATGTTCCAAACACACCCCATGCACAACTCCACCGGGGAAGGTGCCAGAAATGAGTTCTGTTGGTAGTTTTTTCTCTACCCCGATAGGCAAGAGAAAGGCACCACAAAACTTGTTCTACCTGCTTTCTGGGCTGAGATGGAGAATCGCTGAATTTTGGACTCGGCTGGTGACAAAATGTTCCAAACACACCCCATGCACAACTCCACCGGGGAAGGTGCCAGAAACGAGTTCTGTTGGTAGTTTTTACACTACCCCGGTAGGCAAGAGAAAGGCACCACAAAACTTGTTCTACCTGCTTTCTGGGCTGAGATGGGGAATCGCTGAATTTTGGACTCGGCTGGTGACAAAATGTTCCAAACACACCCCATGCACAACTCCACCGGGGAAGGTGCCAGAAACGAGTTCTGTTGGTAGTTTTTACACTACCCCGGTAGGCACCTGAAAGGCACCACAAAACTTGTTCTACCTGCTTTCTGGGCTGAGATGGGGAACGGCCTGAATTTTGGACTCGGCTGGTAACAAAATGTTCCAAACACACCCCATGCACAACTCCACCGGGGAAGGTGCCAGAAACGAGTTCTGTTGGTAGTTTTTTACACTACCCCGGTAGGCAGCGGAAAGGCACCACAAAACTTGTTCTACCTGCTTTCTGGGCTGAGATGGGGAATCGCTGAATTTTGGACTCGGCTGGTGACAAAATGTTCCAAACACACCCCATGCACACCTCCACCGGCAAAGGTGCCAGAAAGGAGTTCTGTTGGTAGTTTTTACACTACCCCGGTAGGCAGCTGAAAGGCACCACAAAACTTGTTCTACCTGCTTTCTGGGCTGAGATGGAGAATCGCTGACTTTTGGACTCGGCTGTGACAAAATGTTCCAAACACACCCCATGCACAACTCACCGGGGAAGGTGCCAGAAACGAGTTCTGTTGGTAGTTTTTACACTAGCCCGGTAGGCAGCTGAAAGGCACCACAAAACTTGTTCTACCTGCTTTCTGGGCTGAGATGGGGAATCGCTGAATTTTGGACTCGGCTGGTGACAAAATGTTCCAAACACACCCCATGCACAACTCCACCGGGGAAGGTGCCAGAAACGAGTTCTGTTGGTAGTTTTTACAGTACCCCGGTAGGCAGCTGAAAGGCACCACAAAACTTGTTCTACCTGCTTTCTGGGCTGAGATGGGGAACGGCTGAATTTTGGACTCGGCTGGTAACAAAATGTT